>NW_028185150.1:9766910-9786992 GCF_003343005.1 Rhea americana
GCGGCTAGGGGGAGGGGGGCACAGCGAGGGGGCCGCTGGCCGGAGAAGCGGGGTGGGCGAGGAGGGGAGTCCACCGACCTGCTCCTCCCCCGCCGCGGGTCCGCGTGGTTGGCTCCCGGCGGAGCCCTGCGTCGCTCCCATGGCAACATCGCCAGCCCCGCGCGGCCCGCGGGCAGGGGCAGCGGCGCCGCCGGCCGCCCTCGGCCCCGCGGCAGCTGCTGTCAGCGCGCCCGGCCCCACAGCCCCACGGCCCCGGCCCCACGGCCCCCGCCCCGCCGCGGGCCGGCTGCGGGGTGCGCCGCCCCGCCGCGGACAAAGCCGCTACTCAGGCGGTGCCCGGCGACAGAGCGACTCTGTGCTGGCAGAGCCCCCCCTGGCACCGCGGAGGCGAAGAAGCGTTTGCATTCTCCCCGGGAAGAAAAGAATTGTTATTCCCCACTTACAAAAATATTTCTTGTAGTCTTCCCCCGGCAGCAGGTGCCTGCGACAGGATGAAGGGGACAGAGCTCGGACCGCATCTCTGCGTAACACCTCAGATAAAACCTGCAGCCCACAAAGTCCGACGCACAGGGTTTTGTTTGTTCGTTTGTTTTTAAGAGATTTCGATTTGAAAGCCAGGACACATCTGAAAAGTTCTCAAGCCTGCAGCCCCAGTGGGTTTTCTTTCCATCACCTAACACTTTTTGCATCAGTCTCAACCTCATCACTTTTCCAATTGATTCTGAGACTGAATTGACTACTTTGCCTTTTTTTTTTTTTTTTTTTTTTTTTTTTTTTTTATTCAGTTCAACAGCTATGCTGTAGTCTGGAGAAGGAGAAAAAAAAAGAAAAAAAAGGAATCTTTTCCCAGTGGTACTGTCTTCCTGGAGCTACATTACTTTTGAGTGATGAGTCAACACTAGTATCTTGAAAAGAGTCAATTCTTGGAAGGAGAAAAATAAGAATGAGGATAAGTTGTAAGGGAAGAGTTTTCCTAAGCCAGTACTTTTAAAAAAAGGAGCACAAACAACATGTTACTTTGTATGGCCTACCCTCAAATCTGAAGTGAGAGAGACAGAAAAACGCCCAAGTGCACCCTTTTCTCTTTCGTCCGCTCCCTCGTCTCCATGCTARAGCAAGTGATCCCTTCCGACTTTTGTCACAGCTCCAGCAGCCTGGTATCATGGTGTAGCCACGCACCCAGACCCCTGGGAGAAGGGAGCACAGACGGGCCAGTCCCCCCACCRAAATGGGGCTACAAGAGCAGCATCCGGCACCAGGAATTTCTCCATGYGATGCAGCAGGGCAGGCAAACCAGCTGCCACCCTTGGCACTGCCGAGCATGTCCGCACACCTCTGAAATCTGGAGCAGCTTTCCAAGGGAGTTAGGATGTTATTACACAACATAAGCAGAGAAAGACACTATCTGATACTTACCTCCCTGAGGAGGTAAGACACTATGGAAACACCACAAGCTAGTTTTCAACTTGACAGGATATAGTGGGATGTTGCTCCAGGCAAGTATGTAACTTCAGAAGATAAAATGATCTTTGTTTGTAGCCTGAAGGCCAAGTGTTTTTTCAAAGAGAGCATGGGATGCCCATTTGTCCTATGTGGTGTGGGACAGGGAAAGGAGAAGCTACTTGGTGCCTGTGGATGCATTCCCTAAGACGCTGGTATTGAGTTCTTCTCAGCACAAGGTAGAGCACCAACCTCCTGCAAGCGCCTGCCTCCACAGGGCCCTGGGCAGAGAGCCGGCACTGCCAGCGCCCCCTCCACAGATAGCACAGGCAGTGCCAGCCAGTGCAGTGCATGGGCCTGACCCACAGCGGGCCAGGGAGGATTACTCTCCTTGCAGACAAAAGCTGAAGCTTTCAGCTTAAGCCACAAATGTAACATACTTTGTGCCTTTATCAAAGCCACCTGGTGTTATCAGTAACAGCAGGTTATCAGACCACGCTTTGCCGAGCTCTAAGGCAGCAGCTGAGGTTAACACACCTAGCTAGCCTGAGATACTGCAGCACAGACATAGGAACTGACCACAGTTATGCGATTGAAATAGACTTGTCTTCTAATCCCTCACCAGATCATCATCTGGGRAGAGGCTGTCTGTCTGTCTCCATTCAGTTTCCTGCAATAACAGAGGGAAAACAATTTGTGTGGGATATCAGAATATCTCTTACAGTGGTCTGTAAAACTTGGTTCACTTTTAAGAGTACAGAGCACACATTCCTTCTCCCTGCTTTCTTTTCTCAAACCAAAAGGCTGCTGTGCTGCAATGTGCAAATAAATTGTCCCATGCTACCCTGAAAATGTGAACAGTGACTCCAAATGCTCAGGTTCGTGCTCAAACAAATGCCCAGATGTGTTAGGGGCCAAGTGTTAAGGGCCTGCTGCTACGGTCTGGGGTAACATCAATGCTACCAWAATTTACAAGTTACTTATCCTGCACTTGGACTGCAGAGAAGAGACTTCATGGGTGCCTCCATCTTCCCTCTAACTGAGCTAKCCTACCAAGACAGGATCTGGGGAGGCTGATGCAACTTAAACCTAAAGTAGAAGAATACAGAATGACAATTTAAACAATGCCAGAGCTGCAGGAACTGCTCCAGCCCCACAAGTTACAGAGTTAATACAGCAAGAGGACAGCAGGTACTCAAATAACCCCATTCACCTAAGAGCTATTCCTTTGAAAGATAGCATCCCCATCCTCTTTCCCAGTAAGCTGTAGATTAAAAAAATAAAAATAAAGCAGCCCACAAAAATACCAAAATCCCAAACTACAGCTTAAGCAAGCATATATAATGTGTAATTAGACCTATCCTTTCTTCTTGACTCAATTTCTCCTAAAAGCCACATGACCCTGCCCTATGAACCATGAGGGGCTACGTATAAAACTCAAGATCCAAGCCAAAACAGACCCAGGGCACCAGCAGCAGCAGCAGAGGTCAGAAGACCCAGGATGATGCCTGTTCTTTCCACAAATGCTGCCGTGTGCTTGGACTGAACGTCTGGAAACGGGGCTGTGTGTACCTCTCACTCAGGGCCTAACCTTGAAAGGGTGACGTAGGTACACTTGTGAGCAGCATCGGAAGGGGTGCTGTAGCACAAAAAATAAAGGTAGAGTGTCAGTACCATTTCAAAACTAAATGAATTTGGCTGTAAGCGTGCAGCACTGTCTGCTGYAGTGTTTAGGACCAGCTAATAGTCTACACGTACAGTGTCATGTGCAGGGGATTTCATTGTTATGAAGGTATGTACAAATATTATGATCAAGGACTTCTTTAGAAGGATTAATCATCATTAACTGTATGAGTAGCATGCAAATAATTTCCAGTGACCACATTTCCCATTGAAACTTTCAACTTAAGTAATCAAGGCAGACATTGTTTGTCTACAGTCAGATTCAATTCATGTTCTGTATAGTGGTAATTTAAAGAGATCACCTGCTGCAGCTTGAGTCATGCAAAACCTAGGACATAGTCCATAAATTAATTAATGCTACTGCGAATCAAGTAGTTGTGCTGCTTCCAGCATCAGCACATAGGGAACACCCATTTAACATTACACTACACGACGCAAATTTAAAATAAGCAGCTGCCTCCCACAGTTATTCCAGCCAACCAAGTAACTCCATTCAGCATCTTGCTTGCAGCAACCAAGATGCATTATTATGTTGTCATTTGGGCTCTCTCTGCCTTCCCTCCTCCCCCCCAAAACAAACCTTTCAACTGGCCCCTTTAACAATTACGTCTAATCTTTTTTGAAGAATGTTGGAGTTCAACACTGAGTAGTGCTAGATAACATACCAAATGGGTAACCTTAAAGATCTGGAAGCTGACTTCGATTGGAGACACTGGGTATGTAGGCTGCTAGTCTGGCTGTTGAATTGCCTGAGCAGGAGTATCAGTTTTGCTTTTGTTTTCAAGCAAGTGTTCCTGATCCTCTGATGAAAGACACTGTAGAAGTTTCTAAAAATACCATGTTGCCAAACAGCAACCCCCCTCCCCCTGCCAGGCAATCTCTTCAGCATGCTGGTTCTCATCAGCTTGCAAAACTACGCAAATCAGTCAAGCCCAGTCCTAAATGATTCATAAATCCAATTACGGCTGTTTCTTTATAAAGCAAGCTGGGCCCTAACAGATCCAACCTTCAGGATTACAGTTCCTTCAGGAACCCCGTGCTGCAAGGAGAGGCCATGGGGCTGGGGTGAGCTCACGAGAGCAGGGGTGCCCTTGCAGCACCGTACAGCCGCTCTGGGCACAGACGGAGGGGCAGTCAGGGAGATGCAGCTAGGCTCTTCTGAGATGCAAGGAGAGGAGACAGCAGGCGAAAGATGAAAACAATAGAGGTTTGAACTGGATATAAGGAAAATTTTTTGCCCCTCAAAGACACCCCAACAGTGGAGCCAGGGCCCAGAGAGGTTGTGCTCTCCATTTTCAGAGAGTCTCACACACTGACTGGGTAAAACCCTGGGCAGATCTGATCTTGACCCTGCTTTGGGCAGGAGGTTGGGCTAAAGACTTCAGGTCCCTTTCAGCCTGATCTATCCCATCATTCCTATATTATTCCATGACTCAAATGCCAGTGACAGCATAAATGTTTCAGTGAGGAATATTAGCCATCCCTGGCCTAGTGTAGGGCTGTCCAAATGTGTGCAATTTACAAGCTTCAGAATAGCATTTCTAAGGCTGTTATTTTAGAATGCAGGTATGCACCTGTAAGAAACACAGGGCCCAACACAAACAACATCCTTCATTTCATGCATACTTTTGCTAGGATAAATACCAGTACAGAACCCTGCATAGCACATGTAGCCACCTATTTTGACCTTCATATGGTGAGCATTTTATTTTTTGCAACCTAGACATGCAGTTTGACTAARATATTTCTTATAAACTATGTTTAAAAAATACATATAAAGATTTACAGTAAGATAATGCACATTTCTAAGCATATGCCATAAAAATTCAATTTCAAGTTCACAAGAAAGAAAAAAAAGATCTGAGAAATGCCTCTATATGTTGAACAATTAGGAACAGCACTACAGAAGTGAACAATATGATAAGGCTTGATATTTTCCTTAACAGTTTTGAAATCCTTTTGATCATCAGTTCTACTAGGTCTTACATGAAGATCTCAAAGTTTTATTCTGTGAAAAGTAACACAAGACACTAATAGTTTCCTTTGCATGTTCCTATGTCTTTGCAAAGAACATGCATATTAGAAAAAAACACATGTAGCATATGTTCCACAGGCTAAATTCAATCACAACCAAAGCAAAGCAGCATGAGGAATTTGATAATAGTAAGAAAAATGACAGTGGAGAGAATAAAGAAACATAGTCTCTATTTACGCTGAATAAATTTTCATCTGCATAGTGCTGTGAAGTACACTGCAGAGTTAAAAAGGACTCTGGTAAATAAGGCAAGTAAACAAGATTATCTGACCTGTTGCTGGGGTATGAGAAAGGGACTTAGTGACCCTGTCTGGATCTCTCTCTTTTCTTTATACTCATGTGCAACACTGCACAAATTAAAACAACTTTCTCCAGCATAAACACCTTGACCTCTACTGATTTAAGAAGCTACAAAAGCTATAAATGTTATTCTAAACAATAAAATAATGAAGTATCTTAAGCTGACCCAAACCGCACAAGAATGCGCTGCTTCTCAAACATCATAGAAAAATACATATACAACACTTCAAAGGAAGCTTCTTTCCCACCCCTAATTTTTAAACATTTTAAATAGAAAGCATCTCATGAACACATTCTGTTTGAACATTCATTTTGCTTACATTTCATTTCCTTCCACTCGCCTCCATGTTCCTTGATTACTCTTTGCCAGGCAGTGAAACAGAATCTTCTGCTTTTAGCAATTTATCTGCTTTCCCTTACCAGAAGGCGAGTCCTACGACATCAAAAACTTTACCACGGTAATCAGTTCTTACGGCACAAATTGATTAAGACATCCCGGTAAAGAAAACAAAGATCCCATTCTCATCGAGATTTTAGTAAGTATAATTACTTACTAAGAACAAGCAAAATAAAATGCAGAATGCACAAGACATAACAGACACAAAACTTGCTTGTTCATTTTTTCTGACAGAGGTTAATTTAAAAAACAATGCCCCAGAGAGCACTCCTTCAGCCAACTTAGTCCTTCAGAACATTAAAACTCTACTTCAAAGCTCTGCCTCTCTCCATCCTATTTATACTAGCAAAGCTCCTGCTGAAGAACTCATTAAGAAACAAAGCAGTTATTCAGCCCTATTGAGTACCAGAAAGGTCTCAGCTAGGGTACAGTGCCTCTTTTGGGTGCTACATTTCAGGAAAGACTGAAACTGGCTGGTGAGAGTCCAGAGAGGACTCAGGCAGTCACTGGGGAGAAAGCATGGCTTGGAGACAGGCACATGCAGCTCCCCAAGTCTTTCAGTCACCACCCACAACTCCTGGGAGACCATGGGCCTGCTGGCCATATACAGCTTCCAAGGCATCTTTTTCTARGGGATCAGTGATTCTGGCTACTGGAGCTCTGCCCAGAGCTGGGCTTGCAAGTGTCCAGATTCCCTAATGTGAAGTTTGCATAGCATACCTTACTCTCAAAAGGTGCTCTTTTTGAAGATTAATCTTTAAAATCACATCTGCTAGAGAGCACAACTGGGATGTTCCTACCTATCTACACTTCACTGACATTCTCACATCATACTCCCTTCCCAAGTAAATATGGCTTGCTTGTTTGTTGTTTTATATAATGCCAACCCATTTTTCTGTCTTCTTATGGTGCCTTTACAGTACATTAACTAGCATGCTCTCCTTTCAGTCCCAAAACATTGAACTAACAGGTGAATAGCTCTGGTTAACAAGTACATCACAATTAGAAAGGCAGAACAACCGACATTCACATTTCTAATTAAGTTTCTAAAGCAGCAGTAGCTATTCATCTCTTAAGAAACAAGGTGAAATCTAATCTAATTTTGTAAGATATGACCCTAAAAAAATCTTTGCTCTTAAAACTGTCAGCTGTTAATCACTTGGGAAAACAAGCCAAATATGTTTGATTGACATGTAAAACTTAAGCATGCATTTTATATTCTCTGTAGAACTACTTGAGAAAAGGTTTCAAATGCAAGATTAAGAAGCCAAAAGGATTATATTTACCTTAATCATGTACCACAGGAAAATATGCAGCAAAACAACACACTCTCTGTCTCTCTGTGGCTATTGTGTTTCCCACGGCTTTACTGAGTCACTATGAAATTTCCATTAATATTACCCTCTGTGCTTAAAGAAATTTATTTATCCCAAAATTCATGCTAAATATTTATATTTGATGAAGCCAGTATGGATTAAATTCATTCTTCAGCAATGTTTAGCTAAGAGATGAACTAGTCCAGGCCTGTGCATTATTATTTGCATAACTTCAGCAGAATTTTGAGTTCACTGCAGAAGTCTCTCCTCCTCAGGAGGCCTGTTGTACATCACCAAGCTTTCAGTGGATGTGYGTGAGCTCATTCTAAGTTGTTATGGGAAACCAGAAGAACTAGTTCTGATTACAGCATAACACTCTATGAAGTACAGCTTCATAAATCCATTTAAAACCATAGCTGAAAGAATAAACATTATAGCTAATACATGGCAAGAATCTATTGTTTTAAATTAATGGATTAAACTGCTTCTAACTGACCTAACTTGATCAATACCTTGTGAGTAATGTCGATTTTGGACAGTTTCTGTCTATTTCCTGTGAGATGCTTTGGGCTTGATGTGCAGCTGTGTTCCCAGTCCCACTCACAAGGAGACGGCAGTGCAGTAGTTTGCTCCCTGAAAAATAAAATCTCATTTAAGTCATGTGTAACTTCAAGAGAGTGACCGTGAAGCCTGGATTCACTGAAATTCTTAAGAAAAAGAGGATTAAAAAAAATCCTTGATTAGTCTGGTGTGATTCAGCTGTTCTGACACTCCAGTGGAAACAGCGGTTAAATAAAAGAGATATCCAGCAACATTTATACTAGCAGCAACCTAACAGTAACTTCAGGTCAAGCACCCTCCCTCATCAGGCATCCAGGCAGGCCTGCACAGCAGGGAACAATGCATTTTTGCAAAATAAGTAATATGTGCACAGGAAGCATACTGATCTTCCATTTGTCGCACTAGTCTTTCCCCCAAGTCATTCTGGGTTTATTTTAACTTTAGTCTTACTTTTACACTACTCAATTAAACTAAGATTATTTAAAGTTAAACCTGTAACAGCAGTGATTCTTGAAGCATATCTTCAATAAGAATGAAATACATGCTCTCTGGTAGTTTCAGTAGGAAAGTTAACAGCTCCAATCACCAGGTGATACAAAAGAACCATTTCCCAACTCCATTCTCTACCCCTTCTCCTCAGATATAGCTCAGTAGGCCCCAGCTGCACCTCTTTTGTGCAAGCAGTGTATTAGCTTCGATGTAGCTTGTCAGAGGGCTCCTCCTCTCCCTTATCCCTTGTTGTAGCCTCCTATGTATGAGAACAGAAAAATGAATGGTTTAGCCAAGCTGAAGGAGGAATTTCTGAACGAAATAGCTATAAAGCCAGTTTTTCTCTTTCTTTCCTTTTTTTTTTTTTAATCATTCTAATCATCTCCTTAACTTCTCTCAAAACACATCTTTCTAAAGCGTTCCATCTTTGAAGAAACAAGATCCCCTTCTAGGGAGTTCTGACAGTATCTTATTCATACTTACAATGGTTTTGTGGCTTTTTTTTCTTTTAATCTCAATTTATATATTATTCTGGTTAATAACTCATAGCTACTTACAGCTGGCAGGAGAGTCATAAGAAAGAGTTAGTAAAAGAATTCTGAAGAATTCCCTCCATTATCTACAAGTCTACACTACATTTCATAGATGTGCCTTATGTATTGCACCCACTTTTCCTTGAATACAGCTGTAATGAAGTCCTAGGTTCAGAAAAGGAAGCTTAAAAGTTCTAAGATATTAAAAAAAGTCATTTGGTCTCAGATTAACATATTAAAAAAAAAGGAAAAGAAAAAAAAAAGGAAAAAAATAACCTCACAAATGCAAGCACCTCCCAGACATCACATTGAGAAGACAAAAGATGTCCCATTTCCATCTCTGCTGACTSTTCCACAATAAATGCATCTTTCCAAAAGCAAAACTCTACTATTTAAAGCAGACAAACACTTAAGCATGAGTTTCCACTGTCTTCAAAGAACACCAAAAGCTATGCATTATGAGCAAACATCAGCTTTATAGTTCCAGACTGCATGCAGAATAACATTCTTTTCCAGAAAGCAGCAAGAAAGTTACACAAGAAAGCTAAAATCAAATTACATCGCATTTTGACTCCTTGTGAAGATGCTGACAGTTACAAAAAAATCTATCTGCCACAGAAGTCACAGCATTATTCCAAGTGAAATAGAAATGGAAAAATATGCTTTATAATGCTTTTGATATGGAAATGAAAATGAATGCCTTAGTCAAATAACTCTGGTTCTCTGTCCTTTCTCACAGGTCTGGGTTACTGTCAGTATTTTCACCTCTCAAGTGACGGCACTGAAGTTGGCATCACACTTTAATGCTGATTTTCATTTTGGGAGATAGCTGAGAGAAGTATAGGAAGAATTTAACTTAAGCATACAGATACTTCCCAAAAGCTAATACTGAATGTAAGGTGTATCTCATGTTGTAAATTTGGAGAAAAATGACTGGTTTTAAAAAACTATTCAATTTGATTGCATTCTCTCTTATATGAGCCCGACGGAGTACCACTAGAAGTCTGAGTGAGAAGCAGGTTTTAGCAAAATGAGCTATTAATTTGCTTATTCCAGTTGTATAGATTACAGTCCACAGCTGCAACCAGAACAGTGCTCTTTTCTTCAAATCTTGGTTTACTTTGCCGCAACTGTTAGTTCCCAGCCTTTAGTACTCAGAAAGATCTAATAAAAGGGTAATGAAGTCCAATGCAAAAAGCTTTTCTGCTTCTGTTGAATTGTCAGAATGGCAGTTCTGCAATCCAAATAAATTTTAAGCAGTTAAAATTCAAAGTGAGCTCAATTGCATCACTTTAAAGCTCTCTGTGAAAGAAGGGAGATGCCTGATCAATGGTATGGGAAAGAAAAACATGTATTAACAGGGTAATATCTTTTTCATTTGGCTACTGACTAACACTTACTAGCAGATGAAAGTTAATCACTTGGACATTAAAGTTATAAAGCAAAAAAGAATGGATGTTAAAGTTAACACGTTTAATTTTTAAATGATTTGCTTTGAGTTATGCCACTAGCCAAACAAAGCCACTTGAAGCATGAAGAAAAATTCTGTAAAAATACACTATTACATTCCAACACAGTTCCTTGAAGGATCAATAGCCATCATGTAATCTTTTATTAACATGTAAAGAGTGGAATTTTTGTTCTCCGCAAATTTCAGAGATTGGCATGCAGATAACTCACATGAAACAATCAAAGGAAGTCACAGTCAAGGGAACATGGGAACATGGTGTCTAAATGCATTGTGCTAAGGACACTGTTAAATGAGCACATTTTATCAAAAAAGCCAAAAAGCACTCATCAATGAAACACCAGAATCCTAGGATCAACTTGAGGAATTCTTGTGTTGATAAGATGGTGGAACCTGCTGGTATCTATTTTTTTGTCATTTAGGTGAGGCAACTAAAAATTACAGGGGTGCTTTATTTGAGTCAGTGTTACTGTAGCTACCACTATTAGTGGAGAAGCTCTTGCGGAAAGTTTATAAACAAAATCAGTGTTCAATCAATCACGTTACACCAAGCTTTTCTTTGAAATCTTTCTTACATGAAATTAATCAAAACCAGTAGAAACATATCTTTTCTTTGACTTGGAGCAAGTTTCTCAGATCTTATGTTCCTCTACTACATCTTAAAGAATGGCACAGCATTCTAACACAGGACAAGAACAGGAGAGATGAGTAAGGCTGTGAGGATATCCATTTACTGACACTACTTAAATAGGATGGGCAGGTGGGAGAGAAGGACGATCCTTCTCATATACACACTTTGCAAGCACAAGAGTTTTTAGGACTACTACTTTTTGTGGGGAAATGAGTTATCAACAAAAGAATTTTCTGAAATCTTATATTAAAGTTGGGTAATACAAGAAAGCACTCTGGACTGTTTTTAACCAAAATAGAACACTCTAAATTTCATAGTTTTAACATTTAATAATCTTAGTTGATATATCTTTTAATTACTGCACCTTTCCTTCATGAAAACAGCATTATTAAATGAGAAGCACCCTTGCTTTCTAGCACAAAAGGAAAGTAGCATACACAAAAAGTGTTTTTCTTCTCCACTTTCAAAAGCTGCTAATTCTTCCACAGATAAGAATCAAATATGTATTTTCTGACAAGGTGGGAAGAAACACACATCTACACTAGCAGTAAACAACGAACACAGAATAACAATTTCATTTTCATTTCAATATGTACACACCTGTTTATCTTTTTTATTCTTGAGTAAACTTCTAATTTAGAAATAACACCTCCTTCTAATTATTCTGCTAGTGAAGGACAGTAAATGCAAACAAATCTCTAATGAAACCATAGATYTTAACTACAACCATAGAAGATACACTGCTCAGAAGGTACACAAAAGATTAGTTGTTTGCATGAATGACTCTCCTCTTTTCTTGTAGAAGCTTTCAAAAKGCATGCTTCAAGATGAGCACATGTTTTCCCACTATTACTCATYTATCTCATTGTAGCACTTACCTGGGATGTTGCCAAAGGTTTGCATGTCTACCCTCAGGAAGCAGTTCCCTTTTGTTAAGGGGAGTAATACCTATTGCTGCTTCTAAAATAGTTATATATTTCTTGTACCGCATTCTGCTGCTCTTGGAAGCTCCACTTCGCTAAATTGTCATCCAAATGCAGTCATCTTCTTCACTTATATGAACTGCTGCTTTTCAAAACATACTGCAGGTTCGAAGCATAAAAATAACGCCTTCCTCTCTCTATCAGGCGTGGAGAGTTAGCAGGAGAGAGGCACCAAAGAAAAACTACCAGATTCCCCTGAAACGTCATTGTTACATAATTTGATCTTTGAATAAGACACTAATGAAAATGATTGAAGAGACAATCACGGGTCTAAGCCTGGCCGGATAATGCACACTCTCCAATTTACTAATCCTTGGCTAAATCTCTGCTGTTTATAATCTTCCAAGTACTAATGGAGCACTAGGTAACTTCTCATTTCCTCAGCTGATTTGAGAGATCTACACAGAAAAGTTGAGAATTTTTTGCATACTCTAAAAGATAATAATCGCTTTTGCTTCAACTTTTCTCCTCAGCACTAGGATTTATCTGTGATCTGATCAGAAGAGACATGGCGAAATGTTCCCTTACTTCACTTACACAGAATTAAGCATGCTAAAGGCTCCTTTATGATACCTACTAGTCATATGAACGAGCCTCACACAATGCCAGAGGCCACTTTCCGTGTCAAAATTGTTCCAGCCGTGAGGTAAGTAACTGTGCATGCCAATGACCTCAGGTATTAACTACAAGCATGGAGACAGATGCACAAGTTGAAGCAATAGTGACATTTTAGATATACTGAAGCACTTGCCAAACTACAGTATTAAGAGAAATTTGCTTCACTGCAAAAATTGTAACACAGGAAATATTGTACTTAGATACTAAGGTGCTGTGAATGTTTACATATATTTTTATATATACTGTTTTTATTACTGTATAGGTGTATTTTATATAAAAATGCAAAAAGGATAGACGGGACAGAAAGTGTTTCTCCTAAAAAACTGGCCACAGACTCCTCTGCAAATTATATATATTTTAGCTGTTCCCTAGTATTAAAATGCCTATACTTCTGTTAAGGTGACTTAATATAGAATGCTACATATTTAGAAACTTTTAAGATGGAAATTACAGTTTCTAAACTTATACTGTAGAATTTTCAGCTTGACACAATGAATTCTTGTACACTTATTGGCTAGTCCTGTATTACTTACTCTTCTGTATTACTTATATTGAGTACCACCTGGTGCTCAATATTAAGTTGAATTTGTAAGCTAGGTTCACACACAGAAGATATGTACACACAGAACCATCTCAAATKAATTATTAAAAGTCAATCTACTGATCTTAGCACAGCAATAAAAAAGGCACAATTTACAAATTCAGGAAGCAAAACTACAAATAACTAGTAGAAAGAAATATCCAGTTTACACTTACCTAGTTTACATGGATATCTAAAGAATATGCAGCCTGGAAATTTGAGATGTATTAGGGAAAGCAGTGAATACATTAAAAACATAGAAATGAAGTGAAGCTAAGTATTACTTTTGCAGGACCAAAAGGAAAAAAAAATAAACCACTTCAAACATCTGTATACAAAGTATTAAGAAGCTTAGGAAAGTGAAATGCTAGTAGAAGTCTGTAAGCGCAGCTAACGTCATTAGGCCTGCAGCATCCTCACTTTTGATAGCTTTAGCAGTCCTATTGCTCAGGCAGCACAGACGACTACATTTTTTTTTTTTTTTTGACTATTTCTGTTTTTAAATACATTCTGAATGCAGTAGTTTATAATAGCGTTCAATTTTGCTTAGGCAGAGACAAATTTTTATGAAATCCAATCTTCCCTTGAAGTTAGTTATCAATGCTATCATAATTTCCTCTTATTTTTGACACTTCTTTCCATCACCACTTCTCTTTTCACCCTTTTTAACACTACATTTTTTCCCTTAGAGAGCTGAGGAACAGATTTTTTTTCCCTACAAACACTTCCCAGAAGTACACTTAGAACTATGGCTTGGTGGGGGGGAGAGGGGGGGAGTGTAAAAATGTTTTAGTGCAGCTCTTACTTTGCTCTTCCTTTGAGCAAAGCCAATTCTGACAAGAACAGGAGCCTCATGACCAGCCTTGTACGCAGCCAGTTCACAAACAAAACTAAGAGTAGGCACATGTGGCTCCCAAGTACTCCTCTTAGCTAACTTGTTCATGAATCTTCAGATGTCCAGAAGGAGTAAGACTGACTCACAGGTTATCAATTTCCTTCAACTTTGTTTGAAAACAGAAATTCAAAGCTATTAGTACATCCATTGTTTGCTCTGCAAAAGCCATCCCTCAGTAACAAAGGGTCTAAAATATATCTACGTCCATTGTTTCCTGCTGAGGAATATCATCCACTCCCCTTCTGGCTTTGTATTATTTTTACAGGCAGAAAGAACACCAAGTTTTAATGGAAAGAACACAGACTAACTGGGAACATATAATGAACAAAAATAATCTGTTAATTAGGCTGCTAAAGAAAAACATTCGTGTCATTTTCAGGAGCTTGTGGTCCCCAGCCATGCTCACGAAGAGAACAGCCATGAAAAGCCTTAAGTTCAGCAAAAATGAATCTTTGCTTATTCACCATACTTGTGTTTTTTGCTCAACTTCTCTTCATAACACTGTTAATTACTTACCAGTTTTCAAGACAGAGAAAATCTGGTAACATGCATTTCTATCAAATTGCTATAACGCATTGTGGCAATATATCAAAAGACTTGAAAGCTATGCTGGCTATAAGGAAGGAGAACAGAAAGCCTTTTTCTGTCTGTTTCAAAGTCTCCTACTCTTTTCTCTGCTTTCTTAGCTGAAATAGAAAAAAAGTTTCAGTCTTATGGCAGTGATTTCAATGCAAATAAAATCCTATAGATGGTATTTGCAAAAGCAGTTCAGAAATTAGCTTAGTCTCATTTATTCTACACAAATTCTAGACTCCATTGCAATGGTTAGTTTGGCAAGTAAGAAGTAATAAAGGGAAAGGGGAAATAACAAATGTTCTTTTTCTGCATGAAAGAACCATTTATGAGATCAAAGTGAAAGTTTGCTTTTGCTCGACGCATGAAAAGAAAGAGCTATTCTCCCTTAATTAGCTGTATAGCATATCTCATGTAAAAGCTGATGACAGTAGCATGAGTCCTTCTTCAGTCACCTGAGACCCAAACGCAAAAGAGACAACCATTGCCCAACACAGTCACAAATTACTTTCCACCTTGGGAAACAGAAAATTCTTTTCTTTCTTCCCTCTCAGCCAAAAAAAAAGAAAAAAGAAAAAAAAAGCACTGTAACACCTAAAGGTTAAAGAACTCTCTCACGAGGAGAAAAAAAAGAAATAAAAGGATTTTTCTACATGCTTATTATTTTCTGACAAAAATAATTATGGCAGACAATGTTAACTTCCAGTTAACATAAAGCCCATGTGTGTTTTCTTGTTTGGGCCATACAGCTAAGAAACACACGTTAAGCTTGTTCTGTTGAAACAATTTTGAGGCACAGGTACACCAAGAATTTTTGTGGGAGAAGGGTAACACGGAAAGAGCAGAGGAGGACCTGGAAACTTTTTTCGCGCTGCTTCGCCAACAGCGGTAGCTTTCGGCCACTCCCCGGGGAACATCCCTTGCCTGCACTGTCCATATGTTCCCGGAGATTCTCAGGATCAGCTTATACGAAGTTGTGCTAAGGAGGCTAGAGACACCAGCAGCCAAATCTGCTGGTTATTAAGCAGAGCGAGAAGCAGATGTTAGAAGGGAGAGCGTCAGCTGGACGACAKGCAGCACTGCTGCTAACAGTGACGTGTGGGATTTATGAGTTTCCTCTGATGATTTCTCTTTAAAAAACGGCTAGCAGGGGCAAAGCAAACAACAGACAGGTTAAACAAACATGCGAAACCTTGGTTTAGATGAAAGCTGAACATTGCTGAGTTCAGGCCCAGAATATCAATAACATGGTGCAGGCTGATGTGAAAGAGTTAGTTTGTCATGACAGATAATGTCAACTAAACTCTTTTGAGAGAGATGTTATTGAGCCAATCTGAGGAATAATCCAATGGTCCAAAATACCTGAACGGATGCCCTGACTGGCTAATGAAAACAGATCCATGCTCAAGGAGAGATCCTCAGTCTGACATTTCCCATACATATGCATGCCACACCTGAGATAATCTGAAAGCCTTTAAAAAAATAAAAGGAAGTACCATTTCCCCAAAGCAACTCCAGATTGCTGGTGGAAAATAGTGGCAAAGATGACAGCAAGGAAAGGGAGCATGCACTTGGAAAAATCAGAGCAAAAAGCAGTTCTCAGGCATATATACCTTTATATTGTTCTCATACACTTATAAATGAGCCTACCGTTGTGTTGCAAGGTATTTTTGTTTAAAATGTTATACATACGAAGTAATGAGTTTCTTTTTCTCCACAACTCTAAATTGGGAACCATGGTAATCTCTAAGGTGCCAAAACTCAGCTAGACATTGACAATGTTGACCTAAATTTAGGAATGCTTGAGTAACCTATGCTTTCCAAAAACAAGGCATGCAGCTGATGAATATACACCTGGGAAATACCAGATGAGCCTTTCTCCCACAGCTCACTCCATTATTTCTAGGCTTGGTTCACAGACATTCTAATATGTTCAAAACTTCAAAAGAATCATGTAAAACTGGATAAAAGGAGTTACTATGAAGTCTGCATTTGTATTTTGAAATGAAAATCTAAAATATTCCTAGTATTAGGAATTTTCAAAAAGCAATTATCTGATAAATTATTAACATTTGGTGRATTTGTTTATTTTTCAGTTGTGAAGTGACCTGTAGCAGCCATGACTGCATAAAGCTATTTAATTCCCATGCTGCAGTTAACATTGTGTAATTAGGTATCATTTAAGCCAAAACAACCTCAGCACTTTAACTGTTTAATGCATATGCTTTTTTAATTATTATTTTTAACCACTTTCCAAAGTGGCACATAGCTGAAAGGAGATCCTTAGTATCAGTAAATATATTGACTGTTAAGGGCAGCAAAAAGCCCTGAAGACTCTGGAGACAGCAGCTAAGCATGCTTTGGAAATGAACAGACATAAAAGATCTAACACAGTGCTCTTTTTTTCTAATGTAGAGGCTAGGTTAAGATGATTGAGAAAAGCACCCTGTGGTGAAACAATTCTGTTTTGACAAAAGCCTCAGGGAGAGAAATCTGCCTGGGCAGTAATTCTAAACCTAAGTACTTCTCTGGGGATTCACAAACAAACAATTTATATTATTCTGCCGTGGGACTCAAACCAAACCCTTAGAAGGGTGGCAGGCACTGCTGTGCCTTGCATCTGCGAGCCCTGCAAATCTAGCAATACCCACTCAGCGCTGCAATCCCTAAATGTTTTTAAACATTCTGCAYTGTGGCAAGATCCACATTAGAAGACAGACCTAAAAATTGCAGCCTTTATCTTTATTATCATAAATGATTGTTTTATAAATMGTCTCATTTTTGAGAAGCTGTCTAAAGTCCATTGAAGTTCACTGCAATTTGGGATAAAGATTCACAKGCCTTATGCAGACAGCCAATATCAAATATCCATTGTCAGATTTAGTAAATTCATTTTGTCCCTGGTAATCTTAGTGCCTTCCTATCTCTTTGAAAATAAACCAAATTTGAAAACCTCTAATCTCAACAAACTGTTGCTGTTTCACCATGTCTATGCTTCCTTTTTCCTTTCAGTAGAATGACTAATTTCAAGATTGCCACAACAGGAGGGAATTGGTGCAGCCAAGGCATGGCACAAGTTACACTGTCCTTGAGTATGCAAATACTATTATTTCAGCAATTAAAAAAGAAAAGTCCTATAATATGAGATTTCTTTCACTCTAGAAGGAAGTTGTGGAGACAGATAATGCTGGTAACTATTGAAACACACACAAAAACACGCACACGTTTGCTATTGTCTCAAGATGATTCGCATTGAATGCAACTTTGAAGCAGTATTGCAATATTATGTCATTCTTTGGTTCAGGATTTTTATGATCCAGAAACTTTCTGAAATATTTAAGCATCCATATTTTATAATTGTGTAACACATTCCATTTTATGAACTACGTCAGTACTATATAGTATTTTAATCACCAGGAAAGATTTCTTGGTTGTCCTTACAAGAACCAGGAAATGGAGGATTAAGCAATCAAAAAAATATCTAGCACTTAATTACTTTGATGCTTTATTCTGAAAAGCTCTACTGAGATTATACTTCTATACAAAGTATTGGAATCACCCTAACCTTACTGAGTAATTCACAATACACATTCTTAGTCCTACAAAAATCCAATATAGTTGTGCTGAGTACAGTTGCAGTTACTGATATTATAGTACAGGCCAACGCTAGAGGTAATCAAAGTCAGACCTAGTTTCAGTATGATTTCAGTTTTATAAATGAAAGAGTCAGTAGGATCACTACACTACTTGAACGCAATGTTTAGGATGTAACAAAATATTTTCATATAACAGTCTGCAAGCAATTACAACAGTAAACTCACCTAAAAGTTGAACGCAGAGAGTCACATACTGAAAGCTTCCTCAGAAGTTTGATGAAAGCCCTCATAAGGATTAGGTTACAGAATGAAGTACAAGTTTTACTGCCCACCTCTAAATAGCACTTGCGAGGTGGGGGGGGGAAGGGGAAAGGAAGGGGCTACATGCATATCACTACATGCAAATCACCTGAAACCTCTTCAGGTCACCTGATGCCCTAGCAATGAATACAAACTTAAGCAAACTCCCCATGCTTTCTAATCTCTGCCCCTTGTCACCCAGATCCCATGGATCATTGCCTGGAAAAGTTTATAGGTGGAGTCTTGAACTGTGAATTTTTCAGAAGAAAAGAAAAAGCCATTTTATCACTATAGCATGTGCGCTTCCCCTCCCCCCGAACTATAGCTGAACCACCAAATTATTACCTTTAAAAACGTTTTTTTTTCTTTTTTTCTGGGGGGGGGGGGCGCGCAAAGCATAAGGAAAGTTATTCCGATTTGTCTCAACACCATCCGGCATACAGAATTACAACCAATGGTTAAAAACAAAGCAGACCTTTGGGGGCCTCTGCTGGAGCAAAGCTGTGGGGCTTAGAGCCTTCAAAYACCATCTGAGCTGCTGAATTCAACCTCAGTTTATAAAGCAGAGCTAGGGAGCAGAGATTTTTAGCTGTTTTAAGCGAAAGACTCCTAGAAAGTAACATCGGCAGCACGAACATATTCAGAGAAGCAACTGGAAAGATCGCTGTTTTCGACTCTTAACACAGGTAAGTTCAGACAGCGTATACACAGGCCAACCTAGGGAGGAGACAGGCTTGAAGGAAGGGGGTGGGGGAGAAAAGTCCCACGGCCCGGGCACACGCCTCGGCACCGCTGGGTGCCGATGCCGGTACCTGGGCGGCAGCACCACGAACAGGGGTGATGCCAGGCGCTCCGACGCGCCAGCCAAGCGTTTGGCTTCCGGAGCGGCCTGTTCCTGTGTTTCAAGAGTTCCTTGTTAACTTGAAACTTCCCCGACCCAGTTAGCCAAAGCCCAAGGCACGGCTGGAATCCACTCAGGATGTGCCAACATAAAGATTTCAGGAATTTTGTGTACAAGGAAGGCGGCACAAACCCCCCACCCGTCTGGGGTGCGCGTCCGTCTAGCGGCCCGCCCCTCCTGCAGCGAAAAAACCCCGAGTAAACAAAAACCCTGATTCATCGGTGACATCTCTCCCGCTTCCCACGTAGTATTGCGGTCGCCCGGAAAGTGCTCAGCATGGAAAAAAGACACTGAGAGCCGCTTAATCCTGTTAGAGGAAAGCCGATCCCCAGCCCCCGGCCGGCTCTGCGCGCCCAAGGTGCGCGGCGGCGGCGGCCACCCGGACCCCCGCGCGACGGGGCGCGTAGGGCCGCGGGGTACCGCGGGGCCGCCGCCACCCGCCCCAGAGCCCGCGGGGAAAGCGCTCAAAGTGCGCCCTGGGAATGCAGAGGGAAAGGCGAGGAAAAAAAGAAAAATAAGAAAAAAAAAAAGAAAAAAGAAAAGGGGAAAAAAAGAAAAGGAAAAAAGAAAGTGAGAAAAAGGAAAAAAGAAAGTGAGAAAAAGGAAACAATGGAAAAAAGAGAAAAAAAAGAAAAAGGGAAACAATGGAGAACAAAGAGAAAAAAAAGAGGAGGAAAGGCCAGCGCACGGGGGGCGGCGGTAGGTCCGCACCTGCCGGCGCGGGGGCGGCTGCCCCCGCGGGTACTCGCCTGCTCGGGAGGCTGCGCGGATGCGGGCGCGGAG
>NW_028185150.1:9787274-9800952 GCF_003343005.1 Rhea americana
CGGCCGCCGCCGCCGGCCCGGCCCGCGGGCACCCCGCAGCCCCCCGCCCCTCGCCCTCCTTTTCACGTTTCCACCTACTTTGTGTTAGTAACACGGCATAATTTCTCGTGCAAGCTTGTCCAGTCCGAGGACTTTCCAGAAGGGCTTTAAAACGCGCAGTGCCGCACTCGGTGCGCGCTCCCCCGTCGGGCTTCGCTCGCCCCCCGCGCTTTAGCGCAGCGCGCCTATGGCTGGCTTCCCTTCGTCTTACTGATGTGTGCTGGCAGCTCTCAGGAGCTGGGTGCTCACATCATCGCTCACCGCCGAAACGTCCARGATCGGCAGAAGGCACAGCAGCTCAGTTTTCAGGCCAAAATACGCAGCGTCGCTCTGCAAGTCTTACCAAGACTGTCTTGAAACCTGAACTTACCGAAACTGAACTATCCTTCAGACTGGAATTCCACAGATACCAGCTTTCTGGGATCACTGATGTCCTCCAGCTGAAAAGAGAAAGGCAAGGCCGAACAGCCCTAGCAGGATTCCTTGGAGTCCTGTTCCTTGCCCATCGCAAAGCACTAAAGTCACAAAGAGCTCCTTATCTCCTTGCTTTGCTGTTAAACCCAATGAGAGCCTCTCTGAAAGCAAACTGTAACACTCCCATAGTATCAGATCTGTGAAACAAAGTCACTTGCAGACTCAGAAGTTTTCTAAAAATTTGTTCATTGTTAACTATAGTTAATTATTAACTACCAATTACAATTTAGTGAGAGAAGGCAGATTATTTTTCAGCAGTTGCTAAAGATTTTACGTTCCCAAAGCATTCTTCATTCAGACTGTTTTCCTCCTGGTAAGGTGAATAGTCTGTTAGTGTAATTGCCTGATACAGAAATTAAGATAAAGAAGGCAAACAGTGCTCTTCGTGAAGGCGCTGGACTTTGGAAGGAGGCACAGTGAGCAGAAAGAGCCTATTTTACTGACAGCAAATACCAGAATGCATTCAAACGTTATTTTGAAAAGGCCTGCTTGTAGCTCTAGTTAATAATTAACGTGCATGTGCATACACTGGTCTGTACGTGAGTTACAAACTGAAAGCCTCAAAGAGACAGACCTCCCCCCTCAGATACAGAGAAATCTATGATCAGTTAGTAATACAGTATCAACGCATTCGGGTGGAGTGGATCAAGACATGAAGAGTGGAAATTTAGTCTTACTTCCAGGTATGTGTCACTTCTTTTTTTGCTTTACACAGTGCTGGATCTCCGTTTCCTTAATGTTTAAAACTTTATGTATTACTTTTCTTGCTACAGAAAAAAGGAAAATATTTACTTTCATAATAGTGGTATTATGAGGCTTAGTTAATGGTTCTAAAATACTCTAAAGAGGAGTAATACTGTTGACATTTTTAAGCTTTTTTTTCCTTTTTTTTTAAATAGACTAGTAAAGAACATTGATGAATAATAGAAGAGCCTAGATCTAGAAACTAACAATGATTACAAAATTATTGTAATACTGATCACATAGTGTAATTATGACAACAATTTTTAGAATAATTCAACAAATTGGAAAAGGCAGCAACAGCATGAAGTAGCTTGTTTTAAATAGCTATTATTTCCCTTTCTAAATTTGGTCACCCTTTAACCTGAACTCCAAAGAAAATTTGTAATTAATAACAGTTAAAAACTTCTGTTTGTTCGCAGCTCTGTGTATCCTTTCCCCAGGGAAGGAGTCTCCATGGGTTATCCTCCCCTGTGGAGGTCATGAATCTTCTCTTTGTTCCATGACTGCCAGCCGTGCAATTTACATAAAAGAGTTTGGGATAAAAGGGAGTATCACTCCAAACAACTTTTTCATATCTTTAAATAGAAAAACAGCAACAGACTGGAACATCCATGTCATTGGTTGCAATTCTAAATAATCGTGTGCAGTAAATTTAAAATATCATCCCCTAAGGTGCTGGGACATGATGCAGCTTGCTCTTAGTCGCCCTGCCAACATCACAGCAGTTGGGCACTGTTAATCTCTTCCCAATAGCCTTTTCTCCTGCCCCTCCCATGTGTCCTCTTTTATTCTGAATGTTCTTCCAGATATTTTGGCAAGCCTCTGCCTTCCTTCCAAGGACTCACTGCTGCAACTCCCACACATTTCAGAATGAGGTTAGCACAATCACCATGATAAACCATTAACTCAAAGCTGCAAAACAAACCTGAGTCAAGTAATCAAACATAAACCTCTCTCCAAATCCCCCTTCCCTTATTCAGCTATCATCACTTCAGGACAAGTCTTTATTCTATTTATTGAAGCAGCTAAAAGACTTAGGGGTTTCTGAGGAAACAAGTTGGGACAATTCCATTTTCTGCAGCAGCTTTGCAGGAAGAGGTAAAATTCCTTGAGAATTGCCACAACTAGAAAGGAAACGGACCAACGAACCCTAGACAAGCATTTGCACACCAGTTTCCCATGAAGTGATGGTTGTCGTTTGTGACAAACGCAGGCTGAGGGCAGTTGTCGCGAGCTTAACTCAACTGTGTGGCTCAGCAGAAAACGATCAGGGAACTCACTGGCACGCAGGGAACAAGGGACCTTAGCTCAGGAAGAAGTGGTAAGACTTTCAGACTGCAGGTCAGAAGCAAACACAATTATCACATTCAGAAAGAGGTTTAGCTACAGGTGACAAAAACTCTGGCATACTTAAAAACCCCTCTGCTTTCTCCACCGAGTCCCTACTATGGTTATCCAGTACAGCTACAAATATCAATACTCATTCTTCAAAGGTATTTTCCCTTTGGTATGTTTCCTTTCACTGAAGATGGAGCAATTTGTTTTGTAGGAATAAATGCTGCCAGAAAGGTAGCAATTCTAACTATCTGTAGCAAATATCAAAGAATTTTCTTTTAGCTACTTCTTTCGAGAGAAGCAAAGCTAGTCATGATGTAAAGTGCCTAACTATGGGGCAATCTGTTGATACGAAGAAGACATAGAAGTATAAAGCAGTGTGGAAGACTTACCCATTTTGGGGGCAATACACAAAATGCAGTATTAGGATCAGAGCTCCTCTTGTGCCTCCACTCTACAGCTGTGAAGACTGATGGAGTCTTTGCCCATCACTACAACTTGATACAAGCCCTAGAAGAAAACATATTTCCTGCCCTAAGATTCACATTGTACCTTGAGACAAAATCCCCTAGTTCTGACTTACTGATGACATTCATCTTTGCCAGCCAAATTAAATCCAGTTTTTACTCAGCTACATAAAACCGGGAAATTGTTTGTGTAAGTAGCAGTAACGTTATTGTTGAAGGGGAAAGCATTTCAAAGGTGAAAGTCTAAGTGCTTGTATAAAATCCATGTTGACTAGCCAAATTTTGATCTGACTCCTTGCAATAAACATTTTTAAGAAAGTAAAAGAATTAAACACAATATGCATGGCTGCAGTGTTTTTTCTTTATCATTATAGACTGAAATATCACTTTCATATAACAAATTCCAAATTCTACATACAACTTTATTGTGGTGTAAACAGTTGTTCAAGATGAAAGGGAATGGCAGATGAACCTCCAAATATGTGTCTGATTTATATTAATGAATGTAAGTTGAATGCAAATCACATAAGAAAGTAATTTTTTAAAAGTCATATGTGACTTGTGACACAAGTTGTATGTGATTAAACAAAAGGAAGAATCAGGAGTAAGTACCCTTGCTTCAAATATTAGTTCAATACTGTCTACAAAGATGCGTCTAAGTAAATGAGCTTTTTCTAGTTACTGAGAGATTGAGCTGAATTATTACTGTTCTTCATATACTGCAAACTAGTTTTACTGTTCCAAAAGTTTAAAAAAAAAGTTCTAATTTTAGCTTTGTTTTGAAAAATCGCATTTTTTAGTCTTTTCTACTCATAGCAGTTGCTACTCATGGAGAAAGTCACCTTATCTAATAGAGATGTATTTTCAGAAAATTGTCATCTTTTTTATTTTGAATGAAAACTATGTAAACACTGTGTGCACAATTAACTGGCTCCAGTGAAACATTACTTTTGCTCTATTTAATGGTGCGAAGTAGCTGGTAACAAGACTTGTGCTTCAAACACAAGTGCTGGGCAATGATGCTATATAGCTATTGTTTCTCCATGTCAAATTATTGCACCCGTAATAATTCTAGCTATTGAGAAAATCATGCCAAGCTGGTAACACAAGCATCACAGAAATCAAGAACCAAAGAAACCCCTCCAAAAATTGGACATCTTTTCATACAAAGATAAAATTTAAAAGAATACACTTTAACCATTTCCTCAAGAATCAGTGAATAACTTTGTGGTTCCATTTAACAGGCAATTAAGACCAGTTATTGGTTTTATTACAACAGTGCCAAGTGTCACAGTGTTCTTTCATTTCACTTTTTTTTAGTTTAAGATCTGAGGTATATAATTTATTTCATTCCTATTTCTTAACAGTCTGGAATAGATTGCGCTTCATCAGTTCTAAGGCAAAAAAGGAAAATGTTTTTGCATCAGCATGGTACTAAAGGAAGCCTCATATTACGGCGAAAAATGACCTATACTCTGTTACTTATGAAATACAGAAGTACAAAAATTAATGCAAATTTTTGCTTTCATGAGAGGATCTTCATTTTGCTCAAGAAAAAAACAGTAAATAAATTATGCATTTTGACTCTTCAAAGAACAAAAAGGAACAAAAAGAAATTCATAGTAACAGAGTATTTGTACAGTTATTGCTGCACAGCTTAAACATGCTCAGCCAGCTTTTTCAGTTACATGTACTACTTACACCAAACAGAAGTGCATGCAGCTTAAAGTTTAGCCCAAAAAACATCTTTAAAGAAACTAGGAAATTAGAGAAGAGACTAAATTCTGCCACACAGAGAAAAAAAAACTCTTACTATATTATAGAATCGGTAAGGTTGGAAGGGAGATCATCTAGTCCAACCCCCCTGCTCTAGCAGGGTGACCGAGAGCACAATAGACAGCAATATGAAAATTTGTACCTGCCACATGCACTTCTTTTATCATGTGTTCAATTAGACTGTGATGCCTTACTCACTCTTGATTGCACCACACTCCCTTCACTAGCCTCATGTTTTAATGCAGCCCATATACAGTACCAGAACTCATGCCAATGCAATCCACTGGCATTTCCTTTTGGGGGGTGAAGGCCCCACCACAAGAAGTCTGGCAATTATGCCCTGTTCAGAAGTCACTAGATGGGCCAGCCCCTGCATCCAAACCAGGCTATGGACAACAGGAATTCATGACTTTCTTCTTAGCTAAGAGTAAGAAATGTAGTGATAGAAATGGACACCTCAAACATCTGTACTACTGTACATGGGTACAAATTAAAGCAGTGACAAAGAAACCCAATCTCTGAGCACTCAAGAAAAAATATGTTATTTCCATGTTGTTACACAACACAGTGATGTAACAAAAACAACAACAGAATTAAGCTCAGGTACTTCATAAACCTAGTAAGAGCTCCCAGTTAAAGTCTTTAATTTCCATGACGTAGAAAATCATCAAGTATCTTCTTTCCCAGAATATATTAAGCAGGACAAATCTAGTTTAGTTTTTAACGCTGTTGAAAATTCTTTTGATAGTAGTTCATGAAGGGATACTCTGTCATGAGAATACACCCAGTTCCGTCCCGTCCAGTCATAGCGCTTGGGCCCACTAGAAAACAAAACACAYAAAATTTAGCTACAGATTATTGCTGCAGGGCTGCTAGGAGTAATATGTATAATGTAACCTAGAGAGCGCCCAGGAAAAGGAAACAGGCTGTGATACGGGYGTGGGGAAGTGAAATAGAAAGGGTCAGGCTTGCCAGGGATTGCTGAACCATCCTACAGACGCATTTGAAAGGCGACAAGATGCATCAGCCACTCCTGGCAGGCATGAACTCCAACTCCTTCCCTTCCTTCTTTCCTCACTGAGTTCCCCACTTGCTTCCTCCACCCTCTTCTCCCCCACCTACATAATGCTGTTACCCATCAGTACTTAAACGAGCGTTTGTAAAAGGCTGAATCCATGCTGTTTATCAATTGTTAGAGTAGCATCACATGCAGATACACTAAACACAGAGCAGAACACAGACCAACATTCTCACTTTCCTTTCCAATGCAATAAAGGAATTTGCTGACTGAAAGCAAAGATATTCCCAGGCAGGAGATTTGCCTTTAAAAGCCTAATGTCCTCTGCACCCTCTACATAACTGCTGGCAAGTGAACTTGATCCTTCTGGCCTACAGTTACGTATCAAGGCAGAAACTCAAACAAAAGAAACTGGATTCCACTCCAGACTTTCCTGTCCACCTACTTCTCCACTTGTGAAAGAGGAGCAATGAGAGGCACTCATCGCTGTTAACACTGGCTGCAGAAGCTAAGAAAAGAGAAAGCAATGAAGCCCTTGGCACAGCAAGGGGTTCAGGTGACCCTTCCTTCTTGCTCTCACTCCCAGGATAAAATGCTTTGGAACTTAGACCAGCCAGTTACCGTCGCTAGGAGACAGACCATCCCATCATCCACGAACAACAAAAACACTAGCTGAACCCTGAATGTTACGAATTATTTGCAATATTAAAAGGAGTAATTTCCGGACCACTAACCAAACAAATGCTGAAGTAAATCAGAATAACTGCCAGCTTCCACTGAAATCTCCTTTGTGACCTGACAAACGTTTTGAATCAAGATTATGTCCCCGGTTACTTTATTACTCATTTCTTACTCTGTTCTTGCAGCAAAAACATGTTTACACTGTCCTACTCCTACAAAATGACAGAATGGACTAAAACCGTTCAAGAAAGTGATGCTAAGACCAGCCATTTAATCAACACATATGAAGAAAAAAATGCACTGATAAGTAACGTGAACTGTTTTTGAATATCATTAAGTATCAGTGATACGATTAACATATTAAATAACCTAGTTCTCTGACTCTTTAAAAAGGCATGCAAGTATGATTTTCTCATTTAAATTTATCATGTCAGCAAGGATCTTTTGGACTGTAACAAATGCCTAGAAAGGTTAAACACAGGGTAAATATATTTCTCATGAAAAGTTCTGAATACCTTTGTAAGTAATAAAAGAGAAGAACTAAAATAGCACATGATGGTATTATCAGAGACATTGTGTAATGTTTAAAATCCCTTTTCAGCTAAAGGAGCTACAAAAAATGAATGCATCCATACTAATGGTAGGTTACACATCCTTTTTAAATTTGTCAGCTAAATAAAGCTTTATAAACACAGCCTTAATTTCATCTAAGTGTATGCAACAAAGTGGAGCAAACCAAAGGTAAAAGGATTCAAGAGAATTTCTGTTTCTCCCATTTGAAGCAATTGTCTTCCTCAGGCTATGTTCATAAAGACTCAAAAATTCTACATTTATCATACAACTTTCCCAGATATAACATTTAATTCCTCCCACCCCCAATCACTGGCAGCAATGTTTGTTTCTTTCATTTTTTAGAACACTGCATACAAGAAATGTGTCACTCTGGACCATATATTATTTGCTAAAGTTGCAACATACATTTTCAGAAATTAGGAAATAAGTGAGCATATAGCGTTTTTTTCCAGGAAACACCAATGTTTTACCATATTACCATTAAGGAAGCACAAAAACGGATGTTTGTTGGTGAATCATATCTCACCACAGACATCGAAAAAACCTGTTAGAGAAAGTTCAGTTTATTTATTTAATTGTGCGTCTTCCTCAACTGCAGGAGCAATCAAAAAATGAAAACAGCTGATATTTTCCACAAATCCAGTATTCTGAGCTAGAGTTTAGCAAAAAATGTAGAGTGAATAAATTACAATATGCAGCCTGCCTCTGTCAAAACGTAAGTAGAAAGGCCACTGGGCCTTTATTAGGCCACTGTCTTGTCAAGTCAGATTCCCGTTAAATAAATAAATTAATAAGAAAAAAGATTCTGGGAGGTGAAAGGAGTTAGTAGCAGTGAAAAATGCCTTACTTAATATGCTGTGCCAGTATAAAAATACACCAAGMCAGAGTTCAAATTTTCTTCAGGTAAATTTTATTTCCTGTAATTGTAATTTCCCCCAAATTGCTTATCTTAGAATCTTAAATTCTATTGAGCTTATTTTGAAATCCTAATACTGCAAAACTGTTTCTGGTTTAGCAAATAATATGTGTTTTCTGAGCAACCTTCTGGGGGGTACACCTGCATCATCACTGTGAGTGCTTATCGTTCCCAGCTAGCTGGTTCCTTTGCCAGGCTAGAAGGACGGACTCCCTCTGTTCTTTCCCGGGGATAGTGGAAGAGAACATAAATTTTGGGAGGAGGAAGACAAAACAGTTTCCCACACATTTGGCTGCCCTCCCAGCTGAAACCAACAAGAAAACCTGGAATGGATGAACCCAGAGTATTAGCGAAGGTAGAGGGAACAGCTAGCCAAGGCCTCCATAAAGCACAGGAGCTTGACAAAAACAACCATTCAGAGAGAGCACATAAACATATAAAGCAGGAAATCCCACAGGCTTAAAGGGGAAGGAGCCACCCTGTTTAAAATACAAAGAGTGGTTTCGATCATAACATCATTATCTCTCTCTTTCCAACAGAAGTTTGGTTTTGTTCTTTAATTACATTATTTATTTACCCTATGAATAGGCTACACTCCACTGTATAGTGTCTTTGGCCTAGAACAGGATGTGAAAATTCTGCATTACGGAATTGTATCAGTACACTGTACTGTGTCACAGACCGCCATAACAAACCTTTATTAYACAGTTTTAGATCATGTTTTGAGTATATAATGAGGGAAAGGGTTATTTTTGAAAAGGATATTACACAGTCCATGGCAGGCTAAGAAAAAGGGAATATATTTCAACCCAGTCTTCAGGCATTACATGTGACACATAACTTACCTAGTGGGTGAGGAGAGCCAAATCTGCCGGTTTGGTGTTTGCTTATTGATTACATATGTTCCCATGTTTCCACCTAATTTAACTGTTAGAACTCCACTCTTAAATCACAAGGGAAACAAACAGATGAGAAATTAAGTAAAGTTTGTATTATGTTATTTTACAAGAATTACATCATCTACAATAGGAAAACAGCAACTTACACCCCTGCATCATATTCTCGACAACTTTCCAAATTATAATAGCTTGGAAGAATTACCATCAGATATCCAAAACTTCCATTAACACCTGTGGCAACCTGCCTATCTTTGAGTCTGATCTAGACCTTAAACTCTTCTGGTCAGGGTACGATTTAGTGTATTAGCACTATTCACATCACCACTAATTAAACAATACTCTTCAGCTTTGACTTGTCATCTTGAAAGGACTGCTAGCTCATTTTGCGAAGACTACAATATCATAACCAGTAATAAACCTTTCTGTTCATGAACAATGTAGAACCCGTGTGGTTCAAAGTCAGGCAGCTTTGCGTGTCATTACTGAACTCCTGAGCCGTGCAGCTTCACCTAACTTTCCTTTAAGTAACTGTGACAATTTCAAGTGAATAAACAAACCTCTTTGTCCAGTAATTCTGATGAAGTGCACAGATGCTGAATGACTCCTCAAGAACGCTTCTCATCTAACCTCCATGAGCTCTGCTTTGTCTTAGTTTTTTAGACCATTATGTTAGTGAACACTTACTTGAACTCTTTCTTACTCACATTTCTTAGCCACAACATGTCGTCCATGGCAGTTTCCTAAGTATATTCTAAAAAGCTGCTGTAACTCTGACAAGAGTACTTCTATCCTAATTTGAAGAGTAAGAGAATGACCCTACTGGGATTTGAGTTAATCTGCAGATGACAAAGTTAAACTATTGTTAATCTTATATGTCATCATTGCAGATCRTTGTTGCTGTATCATTTCTAATTAAATAAAGGTTAGTTTCTAATGCTGGGTTTAAAACATTTACCTACACGCTTTGCAATCCTTCTGAAATATCAGAACACACAGCTGGAAGTTTTAAGAACTTAAAATGCAAGACATTTTAACCATATTTTGAGGAATATCACTACAAGTGCTTTATACTACTTTATAAATGCCCATTAGTTCGTGGTAACAAGAACATTATTCACGAGATTTTTTTTTCCACCTGTACATTAAGATTTAAACTGCACAAAGAAATAAAATTCTAAAGATTCACAGCAGTAGCTAACTTTTATCAAGCTCGCCACCTTGTGGCTTGCTGTAACAGTACTTTTTTTTTGTTTGGAATTAACTTTGGTAAATTTGGCACCATTTAAGCTTTTATTTTTCACAGAAACTACAACATATTTTCAGGTAATCCTACAGCGCATACAACACAGGAGTACTGATAGGTGCAAAAGTAATTCCTCAGAGACCCACTGTGAGCAAATATCAAATACAATCCACTGTAAATTTACCAGAGATAAAATTATGATATGATTAAAGAAAGACATTCATGTAATGAAGCGTGTAAAAATATGAAAAGGGAAAACGCTTATCTTTTCTGATAACTTTTGTCTTAAGGTCTTTAAACTAGCTTAACAGACAACGAAGTGCTAACAGATTCTAAATAGTAATGGTTAAACAATTCACTCCTGTTCATCACCTAAATAATTATTTATAACAGTAATTCCATGTGTAATTAAAGTAACCAATAATATTTACTTAAGTGCAATAACAGAGTTCAGCTAAAAAGATGTTGTCTTCTATTCTAGCCATGTGAAATAAAAAAAGAATATTACAATCATGCAAAGTTACACATGAGCAAGTCCGAAAACTACAGAATTTTTTTTGCACAGTGCAACCCAGACCATCTGCTGCTATGCCCCAGAGCATAAACTCACATCTGACAAAGTTAGAAACAAGTAACCTCCTCATGGCAAGACATGAACAGGAAGTAGCATTTATCTAGTTTACGAAAAAAATGTGTTGCAGGCTGTAGTGCAGGAAGAGTTTGCATCCTCCTCCAAGTCATACAGAGGGCTGTGGCATATGATCAACATCATGAGTTTTATATAAAGCTAAAAAATTCCTTAAATTTGTTTATAATATGAGCCTGACAACCCTGTAGAGAAAATGAGTAGGTAGTATATTAAATGTGCCAATTAACAGGCTTTCCATTGTCCCCTGTGACAGTAGTTTTCACCCTATGCATGTTCTCTTCTCATTTTTGCAGCCCCCCATCTAAACGTTATATGCTCTACTGCTCCTCTCCACTACAGGCTGAATCATCAGGGAAGCTAGGACAAACATACTCTGCCTGGTCAAGATAAATACTACCTCTTAGCAAACTCAAAACCTGCTCTACCAATTGCATTTAACGTATATGTGACACGTTATGTAGACCTGTCCTTGCATTTTCTTGAGGGAACTGGCTGCTGATGTCAGAGATCAAAGTGAGATTAGAAAGTTTAAGGACCACTGTGAAACCACAAACCAGTTTCTGCCTCCTCTTGTGCTGGTTTATTACTCTATACTATGCCCCTGTCTATACAATACACATTTTCATTTTCAAATCATGTAACAGCAAGTGTCAAATTTTACAAAAAGAGCTGCTACACTCAATAAAACAAAAGAATATTTTTTCCTTAGCATATTTCAGCATTTTAGTAATAAAAACTCATTACATTTTAAAATGTGGGCACTAAGGAGACTAGTTTTAAATTCTCTTTCAAAGATAAGATCTATAAAAATTACAGTGGTAATAACAGAAACTTAAAAACATACCCCTAAAGAGACATCGTAGTCTTCTGGGGTAAAAGGCTTATCTGTGAGATCCTCAAAAAAATCTGCTAAGGAGTCCAGTGTTTCTTCAGCCAGTTTTTCGTAAGTGGTCTCATCTAAAGAGCTGCAAATGACATATAATCCCATAATTAGAAAGAAAAGTTTTTCTTTTGGAAGGTAGCATTTCCTCTGTAAAAAAAAGCATGACAAGACTGTGATCTTGGAGGAAACAGACATATCACATGAAATAAGAAGTTATTTCTTTTAATATAATGTAGGTAACAAAGCACCTCACAAATGGTGGTGGAATTTTGAAATTTTGGTAGAAGAGATCACTAACTGAAGAATGTGTACTTCTTGCCTTAGATATATGGACTGTTGAGTATGAGAAGGACAGAGCTGGTTCAAAATTAAGTATTTTCATAGGACTCTGTAAAAGAATTGCTTGGTTTTGAAACCCTATGAATACATATAAACATATATGTATGTTGTATGTCATGAGATTGTAAGAAAACAGCTGTAGCTAAAGCCAGAGGTTTAGAAACATCAATATCTGTATCAAATCCCCTGTCAACATACAGCATTTGACTTCTCAGCTGCAATTTCCAATGCAGTCCAGTAATTACTGGACACATTATTTAAAATGTGCTTATGAACTGATACTTCTACAATTACCTTTTTCAAAGGGTCTCAAAGCACCCTAGTGGCCATAACATAGGGGTTAAAACAGTTGTTTGAGATTGCTTCTGTAACCTTCTTTAAATAAGTAGGAAAAGGCAGTGAGAACAAAGTCTAGAGCAGTTTCTTTAATCAGATTTCACTAAATCACATTATTTTTTGCATCTGTATCAGTGTCAAGTCTTAACAGTGTGTATACAGGTGGGTGTCTCTAGTAACACACAATTCAGTGAAATCATTTCMGTTCTTGCTAACAGATACGGCAACACAACATGGCTACAGTTACCAGGAACTGTAGTGATGTGCTGTCCTTCAGTTGATAACATACGAAGTTTTCTACAAGGGAATTACAGAGATGCACTTCACACTCCTATGTCAAGGCCATCACAGAAACACCCAAAAGTGTGAAGGACTGAAGACCTTCATGTTAGGATGTAGGATGCAATTCAGGAACTTAAGAGCCATTTTAGACAGGTGCACAGTACTCACTTGACCGTCCACCTGCTGCACAAAAGGGGAGACCTCTCCATGTCACGTCACGCCAGGCCAAGGCAGAAATTTCATGTGCCTTGAGGCATATAAAATGCTGCTTAGACACCTATGTTTAGCTACATGAATTACTTCCTAAGCGTCTCTGCAAATTCATCCAAAATGTTTTCCCACAAATCTAACTTCTCTACACCGTCATACCAACATTTATATTATGTTAGTTTTATGGCCTACTGTGTCTACCAATTATTTTAAAATGCACAGCCAATATTGCTGTATGAATATCTCAATAAGATGTACCTTTTATTGTTCAGAGTTCCCGTGCTTCTTAAATTGATAAACTGAACAGTTTTGCTCTTCATCTTCGAAGCATATTCCAACTGCTGTAGAGAAGAATCCTAACAAGTAAAAAGGAATTGTAAGTTAAAAATCAAGTAATTATGTCACATATTGTCACATAAGTAGATTCCCAAAAATCATTCTAGCCCCAAGTAAAATATTTAGTATTACAAAGCCAAAATATGCAGTTATGGCCCTTAGACGATTGCAGCAATCTAACACCCTTGTCTTCTGCAATGAAGAGAAAATGAGAAAAAAAGGGGAAAACGAGATTATTTTTTGTTGTTGTTTTTTTGCTCAGCCACAGGACTSCTGAGCAGCCTCGCACCCCGGTGACAGAGGCCCCACAGCTCCCCAGGTGCCCGCCGACCCCGGACGCTTCACTACGCGCGGTCGGTGCCCTGCTGCCAGGCCACAGCACCGCAGCCCCAGCGCGCACAACTCCCGACAGCCCCTTACGTAGGAAAAACAAGATCACAGGCCACGCCTGGAAAAAACGAGGACTGATTTAAAAAAA
>NW_028185150.1:9801684-9806340 GCF_003343005.1 Rhea americana
TGGGGGCAGCAGGTAAACCCCGCACCGCGGCGCTGGGGGCAGCGAGGGTTACCTCTGCCTGCTGCCGCCTGGGAAATGATCTCTGGTAGGCGGCTGCTGGGAGGGCACGTTCCCAGGGGCTGCTCTAAATGATGGTGGTAGTCTGCCAGCTAGAGCATCTTTTATCAGTACACAAACTGAAATAATGCAACAGGCTCACCAGGGAATGAGGGAGGAGAAATAATTCTGATGAACAAGCTTCTGCAAAACACTCTTCTGGATAATTTTCCTTTCAGACCCTTCCACAGGTTAGCACTGCAGGATGCAACACGTCCGAGTAACATCATGAACACATGAAGCATGCAGGAATTAAGAAGCCTAACACTGACCTCTGCATGCAGCATTTCTACATTTCTAGAGGTCTTCCTCTTGAGTAAACAGCTGCCACCTTGCAATGTATTAGGGAACATGTTGTTTAGGCAACAGACAGTTGGTTTCTCACCAAGATTTATATATATTTTTTTCAGCTGCAATTATTTCTAGCCACCTAAAGGGCACCCAGATAACTCACTAGATCATACAAATTTTAGCAGCAAAGCAGCAACTTTGGTGCCTAGCATAGTCTAAGGTCTCCACACCAAACCATGTTATTTTTTTTCCTCCAGTTTAGTCAGCTTCTTGTCTCTTGGTARCGATGTCCTGTGTGTCCTTACCCCTTATCTCCCCTCAGACTTTGTCAGGGTCTGTGTTCTTACTGCATTTGCAGACTGAAACTTTCATGCATCAGGTGGATACAAGATACTCTCTATTTGGTTCAAACAATCCCACATATTCTTATCAGTTGTAGAACAACTCAGTCAAGTTTTTACAGCTGCAATAGCCTACAAACTGAGTTAATGTCTGTAGTGAGAAACAGTAACTTTTTTCAGACCAAAGAAAAGATCAGTAAAACAAAATCTAGTTTTCATACCTTGATGGGGAGAGAGCACAGGCCTAAAATATAACATTTAATAAATTAAATGTTTGTTTCTCTTGCACTGTAATTATCTTAGAAGCAATGAATTTTTATAGATGAAGTATACTCTTCCGTATGAGCACTTCCACTTACCTATTTAAAAGAAATTTGGACAATGCTAGTTAATGAACTTTATAAGACAGCAATGTCAAAGAGATTCGCTCCCACCAGTTCCAAAGGGCGTGAGCTACTGGATAGCAATTTTAACAATTATTTCTTCATGTTTTTCATCTTGACCTTTGTCCCTTAGGTGAATGTTGTCCACACCACAGCACTTTGTAATGGTGTCTTTTTGCACTTGCTCAAGATAACTGCCAAGCAGCAACAATTCCGGATGCAAATTAGCAGCAGGGTCAGGTCCTACCTATACTTTCAGTCTGGAAAGAGCTGGTATCTATTTGTAAGCAAATACATGCACCACAGCAAAATGAGTCACCAAACAGCTTCCACGTGGAATAGGCAGAGGGCACCACAGACTGCTCTTCATTACTATCCTCCAGTGCTTTGGGGCAAATAATAGTGACCTGTATGAAATTATAGGTTGGGTGATCCAGCCTGAAGTATAAGAAAAATCAACAAGAAATCACATTTTGGGATAGGAATTAGTATTTTCAAAATGTTGAATTCTAGTAGAAGGACATACAGTCTTTTTTTTTCTTTTTTGGGGGGGAGGGGGGAAAGGAAGACTATTCCAAGCTATTGCAAAGGCAAAACTCTCCCTCTGAATGCCACAGGATTAAGTTACAGGGTCAGATACAACCAGATTTAGAGTTATTCCCTATATATCTCTAAGTGGGCATCAACCTGTGCTTTTATCTTCCAGGCAGCTTAGAGGGCCCAAGTTTTGCATGCTGATAGTCTGCATGCCTGTGACCTAATTCTTCATATTTTGCTCCTTGTGGTGAGTTCCATCTGTTCAGGGCTAAAGAAAAATACTAATACATCACTTTAGTACTCCAGGGAGTTAATTATCTGTGCCCATGCCTTCTGTGTGTGTTTTATTTTTACTTGACAAGCATTCCCTTACCAGCTTGGATATGTGTTTGAACATCTTTAAATCCTAAAAGAGTYACCAATGATGCAAACTGAAGAGAAATCAAATTTGGGCATGAAACATACACATCCTTATAGGCCTCCTGTCCTCTTGGATGTTTGAATTTTTAGGCCATTTCAAGCACGAAAGGGAAAGAGTGTCAAGTTATTGGTCACTAATATTGCTCAGCTGTAGTCACTCTTCCCCCTCAGTGGAAGCACACACTGATAAAAAGAAATTATTAAGTGGACATGCTTCAGAGGTGGATTTACCACTACGCTCCATAATCTACAGAGGATTTCCTTTAGCAAGTATTAGAGGACTGTTTTCATTTATAAATGACCTTTTTAAAAGGACTGTACATAAAGGATGGTTCATTCTCTGAAACATTTAGTAGAAACACTCTGGTTCTGGGCAGAATGGTCACGTTTAAGTTTTTCGTCCTCTGGATTCTTGCTAATGATAAACAATTTGGATACTGCAGCCTGCTAGTTAACTGGAAAAAAAATCAACTTAGTATATACTTCCTTTTGGAGTTTAACCTAGTGCTTAAACTAAGAACTTTAAACTTCTCTCCCTTAGTAAGGCGAAACAGAAATACTTACTTTGCATAGAAACACCTTCTAAGTATGCTATACACAGTGCATGAAGAAGCAGACACATGGAAGTATAAAATTGTTTTGCTTGCAGAGCATACAGATTTGTCTCTGCATTTCCAGGGAGAATGCTGTAGAAGAATTATCTTGCTGAGATTAAGCAGTCTCATTGTAAAACCTAGAAAGGGACAGTCATAAGATATAGCTTCTAGGTTCAGCCAGAGACTCTACATGGAAAAAGAATCAATTGGCCCTTTTCTGTTCTTTGCATACTGTCCCTCCACTCCTGGTCAGGTGTATGGTATAAGATCACAAGAAGGCAAGAGAAAAGAAACCTTAAATGAGAAATTCTAGAGAGAGGTATAAGGCTTAATTCTAGGAATTAAAGTGCCAGATTTTTTGCCAAACCATCAGGTATGCTCGCACTTTCTCCTAGAGGAGGTATTATTCCTCGTAGCTTTCATACACTTTGAAGCAACAACTGTTTACTTTTTAAATGCAATACTGCATTGAAGTGTAAAATCTTGGGCTGGTGGTCATTGGAGCTTGTGATCATGTTCTTGCTGTTAGCGGAATAAGGGAAACCAGACCAGTTTCTATATAATCTTAGAATGATTGACTATACCAAACATCCTGAAATGTTGTTGTCAAGAAGTGCCTACTGAGTATGCTCCTTTGCCTTTTCTACTGTAGCTAAAAGATTCTCCACTGAAGAGCTGATAGAAGGTCGAGACAGATGCCGTGTTATGCAGTGGATTGGCCCATCTCATAAAGACCATTTCTTGAAGGTATAGAACTTGAAATACCAGAACAGTACATCTTGTATAAATCACAAACAAGTTGATACTTGTCAAAGTCTTGGGAACAAAATATTTTATTTATCAATAAAACTATAGTTTACAGTAGTATTTACTAAATAAATTATATAATTTCTCTTTTACAAGCAATAAACTAAAATCAAAAATATTTCATAGACAATATATGTACACAGCATAAGGCCTTATTATAAATAACAACTTTCTCTTCTTTTCACCAACAGTGAAAATAGTTTTCGAGGCTCATTTTCATATATTATGTGAAGAGACTTACCTTAACCCTTGCATGTAATCAATTCAAATTTCCACCAGTATGGACTTAAGTGATTAGAATTGAAGGGTGAAAACAAATAAAGTTAATTTTACTCACCACTGTGCTGATTTTTAAATAGATAAAGCAGATAATACACTTTGCTTGTGCATAGTTACAGAAYGCATGCAAGAAAATACCACTTTCAAGTCCAAAAAAGGGTGATTGGCAGGTTACTAGAAAGCAGCTCTTAACAGACAGTTCTTCACAATTCAGCAAGCAACAGCACGTGATAGCAGAGTGTGGAATGTTTCATGTCACATTTGCCAAGTCTATCAGTCTTTTCCGTGCTTCAAAGATCCTGACGTTTCTTAGAGRTAAGTCCAGTTGATTATTACTCTTTGACTAGTAGGCTCAGCAGTTCATTCTTTTTAAACCAGGAGTGCAGAGAGTGCTGGTCATCAGCTGTGGTCATTTCTGTCCATTGTAGTTTTATTCTTCATGTGTTCTTTATTACTGGAAATACAGAAATAACAAGCAAAAGGATTATATGTGTTTTCTTTCTTACAGAGTTTTAAATGAATAAAATTGCAAGAAGTTGCAGCACAGTTCAGTAGTGATTCTGCTCCCACCTTGCCCCCAAGTCAAAAGCATCAGGTCTGTTCTTGCACAGCAGCCAGAAGCAGCTACAGAACTTCTACAGAGGCAGCTACTAYGTAATAGAAACAGTTGATCATTTTTTAGCATCTTTATGAAGTTGGAGAGGAAAGTAACACTGTTCTTTGCTAAACACTTTACTACCATTAGTAAAGGTAATAGTACCTTTACTGTTCAAGCTAAGGATAAACTGACTCCTGAACAAATGTTACAGTAAAATCAAATGCACCTACAACTACTGTTTCCAGCTTGGAGGAAAACACAGAAACAAAAAATAAACATCTGAAGCAACCTCACTTTAAAGACTTCAA
>NW_028185150.1:9806345-9817003 GCF_003343005.1 Rhea americana
GTACAAGTCTCACTTGATTAAACTGATTTTTTAGGTCACCTTTAAATTGTATTTTCAGATACAAATATTTAACTAACCTTCAAACAGTTGAACAACAATCTAATCTTGGCTATGAACAACAASAAGAAAGCTCCTAAGGCATTTTGAATGCTTATCTTGCAAAAATGAAACCAGTAGATTTAAATCAACATTTTGGCTCTGACTTCGAGCATGAGACCTTGAACCTTGAAGAGTTGTACTAAACTGTTGCAAACCTTAAAACTGTTGCTGTATTGTGCACTGTGAGTCCCCAACTGCTCATTCCAGCAGTCACTGATGGTCAGTGAGCAAAGCATACATTTCTCAAAAGCTGTTTACTTTCTCTAGATAGCTGCTTTATTCTGAAGAATGGCATGAGGCTAACAAAGATGTTTTATTGTTTTTAAGAATCAATGTAGCAAAAAAATTTAAAAATGCTAGTATAGGCGAACTTTTTTTTTTTTTTTTTTTTTTTTTTTTTTTTTTTTTTTTTTTTTTTTTTTTTTTTTTTTTTTTTTTTTAATGGAGCTAGGATAAATTAGTTAAAATTTTCCACTGCCTTCTAGTTTGTGCTTGAAAGCTCAGATCTGAATATCCGCAGGGACATTTTTGACACAGGTGTAATGGTTAGCCAATGCAACTTCAGATACTTTGGCTTTATCACTCTCTTTAAGGAGATCAGCAATACCGTTGACACTAGCTTTGTGTTGTGCCACTAACACGCAATTATTAATAGCTTTTTATTGTTCCATTTCCTCTAAGCTGTGCAAAGTACTTCAAAGGGCTCATAGGTAGAGAAAAAAAAAAACAACCTGCAAAATTTTCATAATAGAAGAAGATAAACTAGGGAGAAACTGGTAATAACAGCTGACCGCTTGAGTCAGTCACAAACATGCTGTTCATGGCACTGATGCCAGTGTAAGGAGCAGAGATTTAAGTGTTCAGCTTTGCGTCAGGTACAGTCCAGTCCTCTGCATTTTAGTTTGACAAAAACTCCATCCATTTTGATGTGCAGGACAAGATCCTCTGCACAATTTCCACTGCACAACTGCTGGGGTTACTTTGATGTAAAAAATAGTTTTTTGATAAAGACTAAGTTTGTCCATAGAAATTGGGGCCAAAATGATACAGAATGGAGAAACAACACTACAGGATGCAATCTTGTGATCAGTGACTGGGATGTCTTGCACTGGTTATATGATGGATTTAGACTTGGCTCTACTACTTTGACTTTTTTGAGGCTCTACTTCTCTTTTTGTGACTTTGAGAAAATTTCCTCATACAGTGCATTAAAAGCTAGAGGCACCAAAACTTAGAGTTTACTTACAGTGATATATATGCTGGTGTTTTAACACTTGGCTAATTCAGCTAATGTATTAATTGTAATCTGAAATATTACCTTTTAGTCTGATGAAGCGCATCTGATTTTTATGTGCAAGAGACTGAAATGCTGCTTGTATATTACTTCCTAAAAATTCATCAAAAACACTTCTCTATGCCAAACTACATTCAAGCATTAGGTAGTTTCACCTTGTACCATGCCTTCGTAACTATGAGAGAATTTGGCCTTTTTTCCCCCACTCCTTTTTAAGATCCTCAGAGAAGGATAGATACAGGGATAAAATAGGTAACAGAGGAAAGATGTGTTTACCTTATTACATGAAGCCATTTCATAAAACTATTAGGTTTTCCCCTAAGCCTTACTTCATGTTTTGAGCCCTAAGTAAACAGAATTCTGCTTTGGTGAAAGTGTGCTTTATTGGACCCAGTACATGCACATAACTGTGATGGACATTTTAAGGATTTAAGGTTTGGTTGTCTGCCAAACTTTAGGAAATCTGTGTAGATTTGATTGTTTCTAAAGAGGTAACTTATAGATCAAAGCTGTTAATCTACTATCTGTGTAGCTACAGCAGTTTTAAGATACAAAATTAATCTCCAGCTATGTTTTAAGACTTCAAAATCCTATAATAAAACTGGCATTTAAACATAAAACCACAATGAGTAATTCTGCATGTAACAGTGTTATCTACACAATTCATCTGACACAAATCATAGTTACACTAACCAGACACTGAATATATGGGGCTTGCTCATCACTACAGTTATTCCTGCCTTTCATTTTACCAACGCCCTTATCAAACCTTTGCAATAAAGTTTTCAGTGGTAGAGATTTCTAAATGATAAACAACTTTTGTGTACCTTTCTTCCAACAAAAGAGTGCAACACTGTTTCCACGCAACTATTTCTGTACAACTAAACCTCCATTATAATTAACATACAGAAGAACTCTTCAAGCAAATAGTTTTTTAAAGAAAAGCTGTAAGTAAGTAGGTAGGCAAAATCTGGTATTTACTGTCAGTTGATTTAACATGCACAGTATCCCAACAGAGCAAACTTCAGAGTTTGTCACTGTGATATTTACAGACATGCTCTGCATTACACATAATCAGTGTAAAGGAAATCAAACATAGTTATTCTGAACGAATTAGCCTAATACTTAAACCTCACTACTCTGATTTTACTGACAATGTAATTTGTCAAAATAATATGACAGCTCCCTTCCTATCAACAAGTCATTTCAGTAGTAGGCAGGCAAAACACAGTTCATAATTGCACTTGATTTAGGGATTGCACTTTTTAGGGATAGAAAACTCAAAAAAGTTGAAACTTTATTGTAGAACAGAAGTAACATGGAGACTTCAAGCCATTCTTATTTTCTACATGCAATGACTACTTTTAAGATCCTCCATTTTAGGAACTAACCCTTAGTAACACTGCACTCAGCTCTGGGGAATTAACTGCACTTTCTGGTCTCTCTGAAGAAACTCTGAAGGACTGTGTTTCTGAAATGAACTTCTGAAGTGTTTGTGTTTGACAGCATTTGCTGGCATTTAATGCTTTTCTGCTTATACATCAGCTGCAGCTGCTTGAACTAACACCAATAAATAAGGTTTCAAGGGATTTTGAAAAAGACTAAGTTTATTTCCGAAGGGAGGAGATTATTGTTCTACTGTGCTGTTTTGTGGATTTCTACAGCAAAATGCAAAATACAGAACAGTTAAACATTGTTTCTGACTCAGTTCCCCTGTTACTTGGTTTATCACCATGAACAATGATCCATTCTATCTTATAGAGCATCTTAATGTTCTTAAACGGCTGCTTTACATTTCCATAAAAGAATGAACCCTTTAATATTTTAGCTCTCTAGAGAATAACATTTAAAATTCCCAATTATTTTATATATCTGCATCTATCATTCTGCAATTTTTAACTAAAATAGTTACAATTAATTGCAACTAGAACATTCAGTAATAATTTCTCACTGCATTTCTTAGAGTGCTAGTATATTTGGCAATAATTTACTTACTGCTCAGTATGGAACATAGTCATGGTTTATTAATGAAAGCTAGATTTCTTAATTTAGTATCTAGTTTAAAACACTGAACAGAAAATTAACCAATGATATTTTAAAGTAAACTTGGATCTGATGACATTCATAACAGCACTGTTTAGAGTGACAGGTGCAGAAAACACTGCTTTGCTGAACCCACTTCTTTTTCGGAAGTGAGGACTTCCCAGAGCAGCCTTTAAGCTGGAAACAGAATGTCTCTCTACCTGTCCTGCAACAAAAATTCTTGCTGTTACCAGGCAAATTCTAACATGAATACCAGTTTTAACATCAGCTGCAGAGTGTGGGTCAACATTGGGTTTCCGTCACCTAACARCAGCAGTGCTCTTACCTGCAAGAAGAATTTCATTTTTACAGTCTCTGTCCTTGCACCTTACTTGACTGTCTGAATTTATACACAAYATTGTTCAGCCAAATACCATTTATAAGTGTTTTCTTTTATAGTAAGTTAAGATAAGGTCATTTTATTACGAAAATTTATTCATTCATTAGATCAAAAGAACATAGCTCTTAATTTAGTCCAGGATGAAAAGTTGTCCAAGAAGTTTAGCATATCAAAGCAAGATGCAAAGACAGCAAAGGATCAGTGGATTGACTGAAAGCAAGTTAGAGATATTATTCATTATAATATCTCACAGATAAAACCACAGCAGCTTGCCTTACAATAGAAACACAGATCAGGATTATTAACTATGAGCTTAGAGGAGAACCTGGGAATGACATTTAAAGCTACATTTTTCCCCTGATGCTTTTAAAAGGTCAAAATGTATCTGGTAATGTTTTCAACTAAGGTTGAATCAGCTAATGTAATCACAGTTGATTTGCTTTATTTTTGAGACAGATGTACTAAAAGTGACTGATTTGGTCTTAACATTTATGAAAACATGCATCTTTGCCTTCCTTTCTGCATTTAATTATCGACCTTGACAAAAGTAAAGCTGCCTCCTGCCTCAGCAGCGAACAGAGCCGATGACACACATCACGGACCCTCCGTCTCAGACCTCCCAGCCAGACCGCTGCTTCCGCCTACACTGCAGGATACCGAGGGGCTTTTGGAAGTAAAAGGTTAGCGCACAAAATAGTATCCTACTTCTCTTCCTCCCGCGTGCACCTCAGCATAGCTACACAAGGGTATATGCGATTAACTCTACAACTTACATCCACAGCTGCCGTGACACAGTTAAGGAGGTTGCAGCATAGCATGAGGGGACCATTAAGTTAAGGTAATTTCTCCAGCCAGTTTTGCCACGTAAATACCACGTGCTTAGCCACAGTGTCCAGTTTCCTTGAAATGCCTGCCATTGCCCATGCAGATGCTCGAGGCATGTGGCGCTACTTTGTCTCTACGACTGCACGCCAGGCTTGGGGATTTTGGGGTGCAAGGAAAGGTTGCTGCTAGGACAAAAAAAAAGAATGTATAGCTTCTCTGTTTAAGACATATTTATTCTTTCAAATTTTGCTCAGAGGAATGAACACTGGGTATTTACATACCTCTTGAGTAGRGTTTTATTTATTTTTCTGTTGGTATAGCACTCAGTGGAATATATACCCACTACGGTCTCCCAGATATAAGAATAATGAGTGCATTACAGCCCCAAACTAGCTAAAGGATCAGCATTGCACTGAACCTCATACGGACAGGATTTCAAGAGAGCACTTCACAGTGTTGAGCAGCACTACTGGTAACCACATTTTTATTTACTAAAGCAAAATTTTTCAACAWGAAGTTGTTTCTGTGTAGACTGATGGACAAGAAAGTAAGATGCATGTAATTGCTCTGCCTATCCMTTTCCTAAACTATTTCAGGCTTTGTGTGTCTTTTTACAGACTATTCATGTTGATGTCTTACAAGCAGCAAGCCCGATTAATACAAGTCCTATAGAAGTAGCCTAATCTAATGGACTACTTGAGGTCACAGTTAACTAYGTCAATTTTATATCTAATTGACCACTGGCTACTTGCCAGTGTTATTTCAGTGGAGACTGGAAAGACAACTCCTCCTCTGTGTTGTTGGACTATTGAATTAATAGCTACTAAATGGCATTGTATATATAACATTGCTGCCTGAAAGAAAAAAGTCAGTGGTACAGCCTATGGGGGAACAGCATGGGGATTAAACACAAACATATGATATATCCTGGATCTCATTAGACAAAATCAGGAAGCTCTATGGGTCAGGAAAACAAAGAATGCAATGAGCCTTATCTAAAAAGAAAACAACCATGCCTTTATGAAACATTCACTAGAAACCTAATGAACAGACTTTCCTTTTCCCCTCTTCTCACCAATATAATTCTTTCCACAAAAATATTTGACATTTTTTTAAGAAGAGAAGATGTAATAGGATAATCAGTTTTGTTTAATTTGTGCTTTAGGGACAAGGGAACAAACTTCAGGAAAAAAAAAAAAAAAAAAAAAAAGCGAAGCCTAACATGCCTTCCTCTTGTCTTTGTATTGCAACTTTTCAAAAGGGTCCCAAAAGTTAGATGCCCAAAACTGCACTCAAAGGCAACCACAGTTGGGTACCKAATGCCTTTACATCTGTGGAGTAACAGCTGTATACATCGGGAGAATTATTAWAACACCACTACAGATGATACAAAGATAACCAAAGATGTGAGCTTCAGCTTATCTTTCAGCAGTCAGATAAACTGATTAGTAGGAACCAAAACAACCAAAAAAGGTGCATTTTTAATCACATTCTTGTCACTACAACTGGATACACAACTGAGAGCCATTAATATACTTCATATTCAGCTGTACTTAAGTTATTCAGTGGCTTCAAAAACTTTAATGTAAGCACCAGACTCTGCTCTCTGGGAAAATTTACTTTCTCCATTGTGCAACCTTCAACACAAAAAGGAAAAAAAAATTCCCCTTTCTATATGCACAGTAAATAAATAATAGAAAAAAAATAGCAACTATCATAGAAGAGCTAAAAGTAGTGTTGGCATATTTCCAAAACACAGCAGTTAATAATCACTTAGATTCTTTTAGGATGCGGTTTGGCAAAGTACTTAAGCATATGCCATTTAAAGAACACCTAAGTAAACCTTTGGTTCTTGAAGTCCTGTATGTACTTAACGTTTCTTGCTGAGCCTGGATCAAAGTTACTGCTGGGAAAAAGAAGAGCCCACCAAAATCAATTTGGAAACTTACTAAATAGACATCCAAAACTGAAGCATTATCATTTTCCATTTCCAGTGTGCTCGGTTCTGAAGTCAAGTAGATGGCACTGTCTTCTAAAGTGAACGTTGAACTTGAAGGCAGCCCTTTACTGGAAACAGAATGGAAGATACCGTCAACAAAAAATACTGGATGCAATGAATTCAGAAATGCATTTTAGAACTCAGCTATGACTGACTCAAGTGTTTTAAATACTAGCTGAAAGGAAGGAAAAGTAAATGGGCAACTATATATGCATTGACAATTCATTGCTAGATAATGGGGGCTCATTTCATTAATGTACACAAACCACAGTTTCTATTAATTTACTTGCATYAACTAAAATTCTCATCAAGAAGGAATACTATCTCTGAACTCCACTGTTCATTGGAAGAACCAACTATACCCCAGTAGATGTGGAATAATTACACTAATTTCAAAAGAGGCTAGTTCAACACTGGACTTTCTCATGCAGCTGTGCAAAGAAGTAGCACTTGCAAAGCAGTTGTACTGTGTTATTTCATTCGTTAGTGTGATTTTTACTCACTGCTATAGAAAAAGCACRTGGAACTGCAAACACATCTGCACAGGAATCTTGTTTCGCTTTGCTGACACACTTAGAACCACAAAGCTGAAACTCTCAGGGCAACTTTATGGGAATTAGGTGCCCACTATCAATTATCTTCACTATGTACCAGAGACTGACTTCAGGCTGCCCTGAAAATCTAAGTCCATTTTGCAGAGCTCTGTTTTCAAGTATTCTCCCTGTTTACACACAAAGGGAAAAAGCAAACAACTCTGCATCATGACAAGATAACAAAACGTGGTCACAGACATAAGTCTATACATGAAGAAAGTAGAATTAATTCCTCTTGCCTTTGGAGTGCTTCATGGTTTAGTTATGCTACAGATTGGATGTAGTTTCAAACTGGGCAAAATGAGAATCCAAAATAGAAATCCAATTCAAATGCTCAAAAAAATAGTAAGTTATCAGCCACCCTCATGTCACACTAGTGTTAGGTGCACAGCATTACATTTGCCACGTTAYAATGCCGCTTTCATTATATATTAATATGTAATATATATTACATAATATGTATTAATCATCTTTTCAATAGCACAATTATTTCTTTTGTCCCAAGGGTGGTCTAACTCCCACTGACGTAATGGCAGTCTTCTCACATYCACCATTTGAATTCTAGTAAGCAACATTTCAGTCATACCACTTTTCTGCCAATGCTTCACTTCACTTAAGAGAAGGGGACAAGCAGTAAGGAGAAATGTACTGTTTGCCAAAGTAATCCTAGAAATGCTTCCCAAGTGTTGACTTCATTTTATCATCTCCCACAAAACAAACACGAAAGATATTACTCTTGGCAAAAGAGTTAAAAAATAGAGAAAAATTCAGTTTTGCTTGCAAATTTTTCATCACCTATGACATACAGCTCAGGCCTCAGAATGTGAAAAGACSCATATATGAAAAACACACGGCAGGGGATGAATGTGCAGTGAGTAGCTATTACTGCTATAAAAACCACAAAGCCCAAATGTCAACTCTTTGTTCTGAAAGACTATGCTCTGCATAGCTAATGACAGAGCAAACCTAAGCAGGCTGCTGTGTATACTCAGATTTCATTCCTGCATTATGTTATTTTAAATAAAAATAATCAAAATACTTATTTCCTTCATATACTTAYTAAGCCACATCACCGCCACCTCATGCTGCTGTATTTTGAACTATTTCCAGTTTTAGAAAACTGCTGGAACCTGTATTCTCACCACGTGAGAATTCTGCAATTCACAGTGGTGGCATTTTATTTTATGTTCTTCATGTATCAGAATGCCAAGACCTACTTCTCTTATTATCTCACTTTAATCCACTGGTTTACTGTGATACTTATTTTCCTCCTYCTTTGCTTTTTCCTCATAAGGCACTTATCTCGTTTAACTCCTATTTTGTTATATTATAATCTTTGTTGCTTTATGGCCTGCCCTGGTTAGTCAACAGTAGCAATGYGAGTCCACTGCTCAGACTTGAAGTTGTTAAGGCACTCTTTTTATCCATACATGCAATAAGGACTATGCCATCCCCACTTTGGGATATGCCCCTTTCTATAGTCAGCATTGCAATGGAGGGTCCTCATGCTACCAAAGCCCACCACAGAGCCAGGCAACAAATGGAGATAGAAACAAAAACAACTTGAGGAGAAAAGCCAAGGAGAAGCTACTATGAATGCCATGATTTGGTTATTTAGTAGTGAACTTCTTTCCAGGCAGAACAAATGTAGGCATGAAAGAAGAGACCAAAGAAGAGACAAACACACTGAAGATGTCAGTCCACGTTTTTCTTACAGTCAAATCAGCCACAATTTATTTCTGAGTCCTTGCTGCTATGATTTTCACACTTAATAATCAAAACTCAACCCTACAAGTAAGGGACACATCTTCCACATGAAGAATTGTTTACCAAAAGAAGACTTATAGGAAAACTGGTGCATATACATCTGAAAACCTCTGGATGTTCAATAACTGGAAACTTACAAAAAATTATGATTCTGTAAGAAAAGTCTTAATTGTATATAGGAGATGGAACTATTTTCTTTACAAAGCTGGAAGTTGGAACAGGTAGAACATCTACTTTTTAACCTAAAAAGTTTTTGTTTTACTTGTAGGCAAAGTAAATGGGTTTGTACACAAAGACTGGAAAATGCAAAAGAATATGGATTGTGCATTTGGGGAAGCTCTCCTGTATGGGAGAAATTAKAAATTCTGAGTCAGTGGCACATTAATTTGCATCCAGAGCTCATGCTGGTGTCAGATTGAAGGCATCTGCTTTTGCCAAGAGCTGAACTCTGACACCTGTTAAGGTGCAGTATACTGTTTATTGTAATACCAAAATAATGTAATGGGCCAACCATAAATCAAAACAAAGCCGCTTAGTCTCCCCTGCTAAGAGTTATAATAAAAACAGACTTTACGAGTTGGATGTCAAACACGCTTCCCTGTAGCACATCCCACAAAATATTTACCCCCTAAATAACTGCGTTTGCAATCTCCAGTGAGTTTGAACAATGTAATACAAGCTTTTGAAAAAAATACAGCTTTTTGCATCATGAATTTTGATCTTCAAAAGTTTCTGTTTACAGARGTTAGTCAAAAAAATGTCTTGCAAGGCAAATGGACAGTAAAACTATTGTTCTAGGCCATAATACAACACCAGCTATTGCAGACAGTATATCCTGGCTACACATAAATGTGAATAGGTACTCCTATAGCACTCCTTAAGTAAATGCTTTAATTTGTCTAATGTTTTAATAATGTAGGAATATTAAATCACCTCCAAAACCCAAACTTGCATTTCAGTTTATAAATACCATATGCAGCGGGAACAAAAGGTAGGTCAAATACTACTGACAGCAGAATTTTACAATATTTTTCTGATGATACTGAAAAACATCAAACTACAGGCCTGAAATAAACAGTATGTATGGCTGACCCTCTAAATGCTCTTGCTRTCTTTCAAGGGAAGTGAGAATCAGTGCTACTCAAGCTAACTGCAGACTTATGTATCAGTAAACATCAAAACAAGCACATTAATTTCATGGAGGTGAACAAACCTATACTTCTTTGCAGTTGCCAATTAAAATRGTAAGACCTATCATTTTTGACAGGTATGTCTGGCCTGACACACACATTTAGCTGAACAGAGACTGTGCAAACAATCACACTTTAGGAACTTTATCAGGATTACAAAATCCTGAGCAATCACAGTCAAATTCACTGGGCAGCACAAGTCAACATGTATGAGCTCTGGGACRAATCCACATGTGGGGTTTATTCCATGATGCTCCACTGGATACTCCTCACCAGAAATCAAGGTCATGAATTGAGACTCATAAGGATGAGTATGGAAGACAAAACGCAGCAGGCAGAGGGAGAAATTCACACCCTGTAACATTTGCTTATATGTTAAATAAGTACTATTATCACTAGAGTTTCACAGGCACATCTGTGTATTTAATTGAGTAATAATTTAAAAATATACTTCCCTTCCCCCCCCCAA
>NW_028185150.1:9817110-9910547 GCF_003343005.1 Rhea americana
AAAAAAAAAAAACAAAAAAACCCAAAAAAAACACAGAACTTCTTTTAGGTTTTATCTTCTATTCAACAACCAAACTGTTCCCTGAAACATTCAGCTAAATCATTCTAAAGCTTAATTTTTCACCAAGAGAAACACCCACATACTTTTTCCTGATCTCCAGAAAGTACTATATGCAGATTGGATCTGTTTAACTCAGTAAGCACAGATGGAGACATTCCTACTTCAGTGTATATGCAGAGATCTCCCCAGCAAAGCTCACAGCAACCTAGGGGGTTGCTTTTAAAAAGTACTGAAGAGAAACAACCCCCAACTCCCTCCGTTCGGACTACAACATCAAGAGAGGTGACTCTGTTCTCACAGCATACAGATCAAAGGATACGTGAAAKACCATCAAATTAGGAAACAGGAAAATGATATCTCACTGTTTAAACCAATGTTAGTTGACAGAAGTTTATGATAATGCTGCAGACTGCYTTATGATGCTGGAGTTTGTTTTAAGAGAAGATACTGCAGACAGCTAAAGTATGAGGCAACATTGTACAGTTTATGATGGTGCAACTTACGGGAAGGCTTTCAGGTAGTATTATTTTTGCACTTTTAACAGTGAGCTAGGCAGGGAAAAAAATCCGTAAAAAAAAGTCATATATACTTGCTGGTGAAGGAYATTCCTGAGATAATATTCGTTTACAGTGCTGCTAACTCCTGTTACCTAACAATTGCTAATGCCAAYTACCTCACAGTAAAGTTGGATAATATCACAAATACTGGAAGAACCTTAGACCTACATGGGCCTACTGCAAGCAGAACATTAAAAAGAAAAATTAAATAAGTTTTCTATTTTTCTGAAATGGTGAGCYGCTTGACAGGAATATGGTACCACAGTTGGATTGTGTGGGTAAGTACACGCTTAGGTACAATATTTTTAAGATAAGAAGAAAATACTTCTCCCTGTGAGAGAATACAGACTCTTTCCACAGCACTAGTTTATTTCCACACCTTAGGAAATGGGAACAGAAATTATCCGTGTAGTTGCATAGTAATTTCCATTCATGGGCAAGGCACCCTACCAAGATGAGTGAACATCACTGTAGGTCTTTGCAGACTGAGAATCCAAGTCACTGGACATTGCTTATAACACGACCACTTAACTGAGAAACAGCTTTATAAAACATAAAAGCCAGCTGTCATTCAACAGACAAGTATGCCAGTGTTTACTGAATAACATATATTACRTGATGTTTGTCTTTTTTCTTTTTATTTCCCTTTTGTAGATAAAGTTCCTCTTGTGCTGAAAAATATGGCCATCCTCACCTGCACCTTATCCTTTCATTCACTTTTGCCACTCCCTCTTCACGCTGCCTCACTAACTTCTCAAGTCTTCTCCAGCTTTTCCAAGTCTGAAGAGCAACTTGGTTAAAAAACAAACTAACAAACAACCCCCCCCCCAAAAAAAAACAAAAAAAMAAAAAACAAAAAAAAACAAAAAACACTCCCAGAGCTCCATACAACCAGCTGGCAACCTGCAGAAATGCTCCTGGTTAGCTATGTGCCTGTGACTGCTGCTCAGCCTCCTTTTGCTTTAGGCTAAATCCAWAAATGATGCTGTGTTACCTACCGARGGGTTATGCCAGCTGCCATCTGTACCATGTTAGGATTACCTGCACCCTCCTCACGCGCCACAGCCTCAGGAGCAGGTCTGGCTCAGCAAGTCCCCTCTGCTAAACCATGCTTGCATCAAGCCCCCCCCAAACAGGGCTGCCCCGGCCCCGGCACGGTGAGTTCCTCACCTCTACCAGACAAGTGCTGTGCACCCTCAAGCAGACAAGGTGCTGAGCTCCTTTTCTGTATCAAATCCTGTTTTCCCCTTCTTGGAAAACAATTACATCTCCATGTCTAATAGAAACAGAGGTATTTCAGAGAAGCTGAAGTTAAAAACAATATGCRTGCCTCGAGGTAGTCAGATGTATTACTACTCTTTTCAATCAGGCAAATAACAGCATCTGCCTTCTCACTGGTATGTGTGCATAATGCTCATTAGCATTAATGGGAGTCAAGAAGCTGTAGAGATACAGCATGCAGGATTATCTCCCTGCATTACCATAAAACACAGGTTTCTGACTGGTTACAAGRAAGTTCTTGTATTTTCTGTACTTTATGCCAGGACACTTTGAAGGACCGGGAAAAAAACCTGGCAAAGAGGATGCCAAGCTATAATTCTATTAACTTCAAGTAGAACTTCATAGTCCATCACATATTTAAAGACTGAAAGCAGGCTCACATTTGTAAACAAATCACTAAYTCAGGCTTTGTTAAAAAGCCTGCTCTGGGCTTGCCATTTATCAGAGACAAACTGAAATGTGATGAGTTCTGCATTTTGTAATATTCAAAAGCTCCAGTGAGATAAATATAAGGCATCTACCACTCAATATGTCACAGTAGGGTATTCAGTTTATTTATTTATTTATTYATTCTCTGGCAGCTTTTTTTATGATAAGATTGAARTTCCTCATATGTACCATAAGAGCATACATACCATTTAAACTGCATATATTACTTAATGCCGTCAACAAGGACAGACCTTGCTGCACAGGTGCAGAAAGTACAGCTGAGAATGAAGCTGCAAGTACCCAGAATCATCTAGTGGAAATCAGTATGATACCAAACATGCTTAGCAGCTCTCTTAAAGCCTAACAGAAAGCCCTTTCGCTATGACAGGGAAGCTAATCTTTGCAAATCTGACATGCTTAGACTGTGACATGAACCAGAGCTTGGTAGAGAGAAGAAAATTAGTTTCTAAGCCCTAGGGAACTTGGCAGAAAAGGTCAGAGCAAGACCAGGAAGGATGTTGGATGCAAGGGCTGACTCACCAGCCCCCACGGCAGCTCTTCTGGCTTGCGGGCAAGATCTTCTGTTTTGACACAGGAAATGGAAAAACTGCACGTCTGTCAGTACTGCTGCAAGGCCTGGTGCACAAGGGGCACCTGCTGACTGGGGTCCTGCATGCAAACCTGGGGTGCAGGCCCTGCAGCTCCATTCTCGTTTTATAACATGTGTAAGGTAATTGTATAATTGAAAACAGGCTCAACATTTTTTTTTTTTTTTTTTTTGGACTGAGACCTATCTGGACATTAGTAAGTCTGAATATGCACTTGAAGGATAGATCTGCTAAAACCTTATTTTGTTTTAGGATGATTTTTGAATTCCTCTACAGGAAAAAAAATCATAGACCTACTCACATAAGTAGCTCTTTCATACAAGTAACTTTGTACAARGGAAAGAGTATTTGAAAAGCTTTATTGGCAGTAAAAAGGTATCCAGTCAACCATGCAATTTTCCTTTTCTCACTGATGCTAATGCAAAGACTTTATGGAGTTTTATTTGAGGCTTACAGAACATACAAAAAAAAAATAGAACTCTATAACCTGATTTTTAGCAAAGATTAAATTTGGCGCAAGACCATGGAACATTATAGTCATACCATCATAAATTGGACAAGACTGACAGAAGCTGAACGGAAGGAGCTCTATTTCTACTAGCATTTATTACTTGGCAATTTTGTTTCTTAGAGTTTGTATGAGGCATTTTTGGACAATTCGTGGTGGTCTGTAATTAAAACTTTGGTTTTGTTATACCACAAACCATATCTCCCTTCAATTTTTTATAGCAAAATAAAGGCCTGTGGAAGATRCTCTGTCAGCAAGGCTTATTTCTACTTACTGAAGAAGTTGTATATCACTTTGATCAAGTAACCCTGCACATTATATTACTTCTTACAAAATGCAATTGGTCAAATTACAATGGGGAGAAAAAAATACTACTGCCCCATTACTGTTTGTAAACTTGATCATTTTGGACAACAGAGTTTAAAGCAAAGATCTACATCTCAGCACATAGACAAGCTTTTCAAATGTATATAGAGAGTGTGTAGCACCGGATTCAAAATAGGGAAATTCAAGATACCTGAGTTTCCAACAGTTACTCTCCCTGACAAGAACAGATGAAGAAATGACTATGTTGTGATTCAACATATGGTAGAGAGAGCCTCATGCAGGTAAGACCACACCACATGGCACCATTTGCCATCACATGCTTCCTTTCAGTCATAGCAGGTAGAGGCCAGGTACACAAAGATCACCAAGACCAACAAGATYTACTAGCTTGGGCATGGTGTTGGGTAGATGTGGTTACAATGCCTTCAAACACAGCTCAACACACACCCAAGCTCACTCTCAAGTGTCTGCACAACTTTCCCTGACTCTCTCCCACTTTTCTCCTTCCCAGATTAAGAACAGACAGGTGTAATCACAGCCACTGGGGAAGGTCTGCAGATACTCACTTGAGGGAATGGTCATTTCAAAATAATCATTCAGCTCTGCACATTTAAAATAAAGATCAACTTGAAAGTAATTCCCTTTTACTAACACAAAATTATGTAAAATTTTAGTCTTGTTTGATCTGTAGCTTTTTCAKGGTGCAGACAAGTTACAACACGTATTTCCTATTCTGATCGTACTGTAGCTTGGTTTGTAGCACAGAATAAAGTGAGAAAACAGAAAGAAAACTTTAATGTCCAATTTAGTTTTGTAACACAATAAAAAATTCAAAGTATACCTTAACACCTAAACTGTCTTCAATCATTTTATTTTTTGACCACAATGCAAAWTAAGTATGAAATATTATGGGCTTATAGCACTCCTCCTTCACTAGAGATACACAGCACGGAGCTAGAAACTTTCCCTTCTGCTTTAGCTCTCACAGAGCTAAGAGTATCAYATTGCCAGACTCTTAGCAGAAGGTGCTGGTGGGGAGCCCTCTGCCACACACACAGCCTTTACCTGCTACAGAAGAGCATGGTTTCATCACGTTGACAGTGCTCATCTACATTCAAGGAAGAAGAAGAAATTGTAGTTGCCAAGGAAGCTGCTTCAAACAGTGATGGAGTACTGGGCACTAGATCCGGCCGGTGCCGTGAACTTAGCACTGCATAGGCAAAAATAAAGAAGAGTATTAACAGATCACTTCAAAATGGATCCAAAGATCTTTATGGAGTCATGCTGTTCTCTCAATGGTTTTCCTGAGGCTTCTTAACAGGTTTGAATTGATGAGTTGTAATATTCCCATGCACACGCCTGCTTTCTTTCTCACTATAGGGCAAATTTCAGCTGCTGGRCAGTATATTTAGCAGCATACAGAGCCATGCAAGGGTGCATCTTAAAGAGTGGTATGAATATCTGCTGAATTCTTCAAGTATCAGGACTGGTCTCACACTACTGGGGCCTGGTTTTCAGGTGGGATTAGGCAGATGGTTCTCCTTTGAGCCCGGCTGCAGACTAACTCTGAAAGAGGCAGAGTCTGCATTACTTCCAGAGACTCTGGGAACGATGAACTGAGCTTCATAGCACGTTGCAGCACGTCTGTTCAGAAGGCAKAGAAATAGTAGCACTGGCTCTGCCCATAATCTGTTACCTGCATTGCGCAAACTATTTTAGGATCTCCTGAAAACAAGATGACAATTAAGATCATTTCGTAACCTTGACCGAGTGCCCCTTGCTCCTGGAGGCCCATTCTGCCATGCCAGATTAACAATTCACTCCAGGAGTAGTTACCAAGAATAACCTCACGCAGAAGTTTCAAAAGATCAGCCAGACTGTAAGCCTTTTATTCAGGGCTTATACTAAATTTCTTTAAAAACATCATTTAGGCTTATTGATTCCAAGGACATTACCTTCCTCATCAAGGCTGGAATAGCTCTGCCCCTCAGTAAGGATGCCATGCTTCTCATCCCTCCACTCTTGACTGACTGCACATACTATCTCTTGTGACGTTGCCTTCAGGGCTGCGATTGAATTGCACCGTTTCTTGGAAGGAGAAGTCTTTAAAGCTGCATCATCAAATGAAAGCAATCAGCACAGCTGCTGAATGATGTCATCCTATCATCTTTCATAGGATATACCATTTTTAAATGGAATAGAAAAGGAGGCTAACTGTAAAGCTAGAGTTTATGAATATAGACCAAGAACACATCAGATATAAATGCATTTATCAAATATTAGTTTAAAACTAGAGCCACTGTCATCAGTGTCTCAGCTGTAAATAAAGTAATTTTTATATTTTCTTAAGGGGTTTTTTTATTGTTCACTAGATGAAACATCAGGCCAGTTAACCAATTTTGACATTACTAAGTTACAAATCTCCCAAGGAGTATTGGCCCATGTAATCAAAGACAGTGGTATAGAAAGAAAAGCAGAAGACAGGAAAACTGAAAGATRTTTTGCAGTATTACGACAGGTTAAGATCGAGCAGTGGACGACTACTATGTAATGATGTATGTGCTCTCCACAGGATTTCCAGTCCAGTGGCACATGTCAAACATCACCTTTGGATAAAATAAACACTTTGAAAATGTTGATGGCTTATACTCAGCTATGAGCACTTCTCCTATAACTCTTACTAGGGTCTGCCTACGTACAGTGGCAACTTGGGTGAAACACTGGGGCGTGACCACTGCTACTGCTACTGATCTATGACCCCTAGTYTGTAACTCTTCTTTCAAAGGAATGYAAACTGCCTCATGTACTGTTTTTAATTGCCGAATGTTAACCTCTAAGCACTGACTGCAATGTTACCAGATGAACTGCAACAGCTGACACTGTGCTCCACAACAAAATGCAAAYTAAAAGCATCACAAACAGTTGGCTAAAAACTGACATATGCTTGGAAAATGATTCAGATGCATACCCCCAATATACTGTTAAAAAATGATGTAGTAGATAAGTCTTGGCCTCTGACTAAGGCTGAATCTGCTTATTATGTTTTTATTGTTATTCATGGAGCCTTTTTCTGTGCTTTAAGGGAAAAGCATACATTCGGAACAAAGCTTAAGAGTTCAAACTGAAATGCTGGACTCAAAGATTAAAAGCAGTGCTCCTGAAGACAAGCACACTCCTATTCTTTATTTTTCAAAAGAATGATATGAATTTGTACTATTAATCCCCCCCCCAAAAGTAGATAATCTTGTATGCAGAGCAGATCAATAAAAGTGGAATATTAAAACAAGTCAATAGTCTCGAAAAAGGAGACAGACAAATTTGAGACAGACATGGAGCTACTGGAGAGAGTCCAGCGTAGGGCTACAAAGATGATCAGACGGCTGGAGCACCTGCCGTATGAGGAACGGCTGCGAGAGCTGGGCCTCTTCAGCCTGGGGAAGAGAAGACTGAGGGGGGATCTGATCAAGGTGTACAAGTACCTGAAGGGAGGGTGTCAAGGGTACGGGGACAAACTCTTTTCAGTTGTCCCGTGTGACAGCACAAGAGGCAATGGGCAGAAAYTGAAGCACAGGAAGTTCCRCCTGASCGTGAGGGGGAATTTCTTCCCTGTGAGAGTGACGGAGCACTGGACCAGGTTGCCCAGAGAGGTTGTGGAGTCTCCTTCTCTGGAGATCTTCAAGGCCTGCCTGGATGCAACCCTGTCTACCATGCCCTAGGTGACCCTGCTGAGCAGGGAGGTTGGACTAGATGATCTCCAGAGGTCCCTTCCAAACTTACTGATTCTATGATTCTATGAAATTAAGTTCAGAGAAGAACCTGGGCAACACTCTTTATTGTACACTGTGGTTTTAAACAACAAAAAGAGTTGCATCTTGTGTTGACATCAAACTAGAAGCCAAAAATTGAAAAAATGGGAGGGAAAAAAAAAGACTCAAAGTTCAGGAAACACATACAGTTGCAAAAGTAATAGATCTCATTCTATAGACTAGAGTATTAAGCTGTCTATTTCCTGCTCCCTATCAGTGCAGAAGAGTTCCAGAAGGAAATGCCTGAGAGTACTGTCTTAGACAAAGGAGCTCCTACCACTTCTTTGGAAAAGGACCATTGTTCCATGGCTTAAGAGATCTCAGTCTCAGGAGGCTGTTTCTTCCTTTCAGCTGAATTTTATCTCACTATTTAGCACACTTTTTTATCACAATAATTCAGTTCCTTTTATTTTGATATTAATAACCATGTTGTGTCCCAAAATGTTAATTCTAATCATAAGCTTTACACTATGTGGCTTAACTTTTCTCTAAGATGTTAGTGCTGAGTTAAGTAAGTTGATACTTTGTGCCAGTATTTGTTGTCATTTTCCTCTTCCTTTAAATCTGATTTGACATTTTTCTTACTCTATGTAATTAATGGTTATGTTGAAATAAACCAGCCTAACACCAGGCAAGAAGGTGTTTGCAGAACACTTTCCATCAGTTTGACACAATGCCAGTTTGAGCCAATGTCCATTCAACACTTCAACATTGGTATCCAAACCAAATGTAGTTACAAAGGATAGGAATGTCACATTGCTAACTAGCATCCCTTTTAGAGTATATGTTCCTCTATCAGTTACGTGGTTCTAACCAGTCAATGCATGTATATTTGTCAAGAACTGTACTTTATAAAAAGCTGTGAAACTCACAACAATTTTCTAGAGGGTAAGTGTCAGAAATGTACCTTTGCTTACAAAACCTAAGAAGCGCAATGTCAGTACCTTTAACATAGATGCATTTAACATTAACAAACTGGTCTGTTTCTTTTATACTCTCATAACTGTTGGAAAAACTTCATTGCTCAGGTAACGAGAGCAGCTTTCCCCACAGAGCAGCCTAGGACACAGTGAAATCCAACCACTCCCCTTGCCTCGCTGCTATGTTCATCCTACTCCCTACAGCCTTCCTTACGACACGCACACCAAAGGCATCTCAGAGGTCACCACCGTTCCCCTCTGCACCTGTGGTGCTTTAACCCAGATTTCCTTTCACTAGCATGACCAATCTGGACAGAAATTATCTATTAATTCACTAACATTTCTAAAACTCTGCAAAAGTTATAGCTCCCTGACTAGCTGTCATCATACATACATGGAATCACTAATTAGGGTTAATTCCATTTTTACTCTTTTTCTTTAAAAGATTCCCCCACTCTCGTTAACAGATCTAATTCCTTATTTTTTTTCAGTTGGGTTACTCTCAGCCTTCTTCTCTCATCAATATACCCCTATTTTTCTTCATCTTATTTAGAAACTTCATTAAGTACTTCATTACTTATCTATTCTTCTAATTTCTTGTTCTTTTTAGTTATCACAGTTTTCTCTCTCTTTTTTGCTCTTTTAGATTTAATCACATACGTTATTCTAAACCGTCATGTCTCTGACATTTTTCAGGGTCAGGGTCACACAGTTTCACTCCAAACAACTGGGATCTTTCAAAGAACAGTTGGATGCTGTTGTTCAGAAAGTGATGATACTATCTTTACACAAAACACAGAGTAACATAGGCAAGTACAGTCTGAAAAAATACAGAATTTCAATGGTAGAAATTTTCATGAAAGTTAAACCTGAGCTGAAATTTTGATATAAGAAGCCCTATAAATCTCTACATTTCATTTTACCAGTCAAGCTCTTGCCCTAACAATGAATTAGTGATTATACTAGCAATGGTTTCAGTGTTACACAATCCTGAATCAGGATGCAGCTGCAAGTGAAGAGGTTAATCAACCCAAATATAATCCTACAAAACAAAATAATACAGTGTAAAGAAACTGGGACCTACCAAATTTTGACTTTGCATTAGAATGTCAACGATTCCAGTGAGCTGCAATTATTCTAATGTTCCCATAATTATGACATAGCAAAAACCTATAATCAGAATTTAGTATACACCCTTTGGAAAACAAGCAAACAACAAACCCAAACGAGCTCCTGTCCTTTAATCTGCAAATAGCCTTCAGCTATTCTTAAGTATTTGGAGAGATATGAACAAAAGCAGAGATCAACACTTCGTGCTTTCCGATCTACTCTGGTGGTCTCGTGGAACTCATGATTCATGTAACACCTTTGATTTTGCAAAATACAGGAGATAACAGAAGTATGGTTCTTGGTGTAAACTGAAGGTTTCCAGACAAACTGTTTTTTTTATCCTTTAGCAAATGTGTTGTTCTATCAAAAATCCAGAACTACTCTTTTGCTTTTAATTGGCTTTAAGTTTTTTAAAGATTTTTTTTAAATTAGAAAAAAAAGAACTGATCTTTGCATCAGGATGAGGATATTATTATACTACTGGAAAACCCATAACACTGGAAGGTCAAGATTACCCTGCATTGTGCTATTCAACCATGATGCTCCAAGAAAATTGTAGACATACCCAAGATTCTCCTTCAGTGAAGAAAGGGAAAGTAGGTACAATCAAGCGAGCTATGAACATATGAACTTACGTTCAAATAGATTTTTGCTTGACAGATAATTTTTTCCCTGTTGTTTTTCAAAGGCAGGATTACTGCAGGAAGTCTCAAAATAAATCACTTCCTTAATACTTACAAATTATTTTGTTTTGCTTCATAGCTTGGTGCAAGTTATGAGGAAAAAGTGTGTGCTGCTCACTATGGCACAGCCATGGGACTACAGCAATATCCATTTGTTCTTTTCAATTGATACCAAGCTGCGAGGAGTGTCTGACACACCTGAGGGCTGTGCTGCCATTCAGAGAGACCTGGACAGGCTGGAGAGCTGGGCGGAGAGGAACTTCCTGAGGTTCAACAAGGGCAAGTGCAGAGTACTGCACCTAGGGAGGAATAACCGTATGTCCCAGTACAAGCTGGGGGCTGATGTGCTGGAGAGCAGCTCTGCAGAGAAGGACCTGGGAGTGCTGGTGGATGACAAGTTGACCATGAGCCAGCAATGTGCCCTTGTGTCCAAGAAGGCCAATGGTCTCCTGGGGTGCATTGGGAAGAGTGTTGCCAGCAGGTGGAGGGAGGTGATCCTGCCCCTCTCCTCAGCCCTGGGGAGGCCTCATCTCGAGTCCTGTGTCCAGTTCTGGGCTCCCCAGTACAAGACAGACATGGAGCTACTGGAGAGAGTCCAGCGTAGGGCTACAAAGATGATCAGASGGCTGGAGCACCTGCCCTRTGAGGAAYGGCTGYGRGAGCTGGGCCTCTTCAGCCTGGGGAAGAGAAGACTGAGGGGGGATCTGATCAAGGTGTACAAGTACCTGAAGGGAGGGTGTCAAGGGTACGGGGACAAACTCTTTTCAGTTGTCCCATGTGACAGCACAAGAGGCAATGGGCAGAAACTGAAGCACAGGCAGTCCCGCCTGACCGTGAGGGGGAATTTCTTCCCTGTGAGAGTGACGGAGCACTGGACCAGGTTGCCCAGAGAGGTTGTGGAGTCTCCTTCTCTGGAGATCTTCAAGGCCTGCCTGGATGCAACCCTGTCTACCATGCCCTAGGTGACCCTGCTGAGCAGGGAGGTTGGACTAGATGATCTCCAGAGGTCCCTTCCAACCTTACCGATTCTGTGAATCTATGATTCTAATTTGGAATCATGTCACAAAATGCAATAGCTATTTGTTCAGTTCTTTTCCTGACATCTAACTCCAGACATCTACACGAAAGGTAGTTACTGCAGTGTTACTTATTTTATTTTAATACTAAATACCTTCTCGGTTTCACCTCTAACCTCTTGCATAGATTCAGGAAGAAGATACCAGCCTGAGATTACTTTTCTTCCCCAACGCCTTAAGAGTGTTTCAGATGCTATTTTACAAGTTTTATAGATAAATTCATTTTATTTCATAAAAGCAGCAGCAATTAATAGTTAAATTATTACTGAAAAACCTAAGTGTTAACTCAAGACAACTCTCAGTGCTAATGTCCAACTACAGTGACAGTGGGTTTTTTTTCCATTCTTCTAAGTAGCTAATAATAATATCTATCTTGCCCTTGGGAATGAACTAAAAGATTAAGGAAAGGAGAAATGTAGAGGAAAAGTAAAAACAGGTGAAAGTCACAAAGACAGAAGTTTTTAAATGACATTCAACTTCCCATTTTTTCCYCAATAAAGCACAGAAGAAAACATTTGGAAGAATGCTTTCCTTTCTAACATGTTAAATTTTGTGGGCAAACAAACTTTGCTTATGCAAATAAAACTAATTAAGTCAATAGGAATATTCTGATCAGTAACGGATACAGGACTGGACCCTTGATTAGCTTTATATCTGTGGTAAAAGGAGGAAATTTGAATAGCCTTTAGATGCCCTTGGTGCGACAACAGATACATGGCAAATAATTTTCCGTAAGTCTACAGCTAGGGTGCAATCCCAGTGGCTTCAATGAAGAAACTCACCTGCTGATAATTTTTGTTAAGTGCCACACAATCCTGGATAAATGGYTTTCTTTTATCAAGAAAAAAACCCAATGATTATTGCATTACCTAGCAGAGTAACAATGACAACTTTCTTACCTTGAACTTTTTTGAAAACTCTTGTACTCATAAACTTCAAAAATCTGTCAGCATAAAAACTTGGTCTGTGAACTGAAACAGTGTCCTGCAAGATTTAAAAAGATCTTGGTCACATTCTCCATAGGAAAATCAAAACTAAATTGTCAAGAAAAAAAAAAATCAGATGTCTCAGGTAAACTGTACCATGCATTTCAGACATACTCAAAAACAAAACCAAAAGCCTTTTTCACTTTTAAAGGTTAACTCTTCAAGAACTTTTTTTCAAGTTCTATTATTTAACTTATGAAATTATGTGTTTTGAATTTTATACAGCCACACTCTACAAAATCTTTCTAGCATTTGAAAAATCTTGTGTACATTTTTAACTGCAGATTCATCAATGTTCTGCTGAATGGCTCATGTCCTGTTTAAATAAGAAAAATGTGATTGCTTTATTTACTTCTTGAAAGATCAACAAATAGAATTAGAACATGTTTCAGGAAATGCACCTAAAAAATTACAGCAGCAGCCTAGCTGTCACAGTGATGTATAGATTACAAAAGCATCAGCACTTACCTTTTTCTGGTCAGCAGAAGTCGAAGTTCCATTATCTAAAACATCAACAACTAAAAATAATCTACTTACCCCATCATAAACAAGAGCTTTCCAGGAATGTTCCAACTTCTTCATAAACCTAAGAATATAAAAATAAAATCAGAACTGCCCTATGAAATTTCCACATTTGTAAGTAATATCAGAATAGCTGATTGCAATAAAAACTTGAAATAGAACTGCCACTTACCTGTATGACTGCAGAATATCAATAATGCCCATAAACAGAAGCAATTTTTCCCCTTTATGGCTTTTAGCTGGAATACCTCCCATTCTGATGGAAACAACAAAAACATTGTATGATTATCCTTTAATACAACTCTGATTATCTCCTAGCAGATGAACTGTACCTACTTATAAACCCAAACAAATAAGCACTAGGTGAGCACACTGCAAAGTTAGCTAAATGTGGGTTACTTAGCATACAASTGATTTTAAATGACGATACCTGAAATATGTGGATAGAGTAGTAAATAACCACTATAAGCATGCAATATTTTGGGATAACTTCTAGAGGAATTATGAATATTTAGATGGTCTGAAAATTGTAAAAGTTTAAATCAGTTTATTATTAAAGGATAACAACATTTTTTGCCTAGCTAGACAAAAATCTTGTCCCTTTATTGATCATTTGTATAATAAAACTGTAGAGAATCTACCCATAACTCCGAGTCTGAAAAAGTTGAGCTTTGTGTATTTTTCACTAAAAATGTGCATAAATATTTCCAAGACTTCTTTACAGATTAGTGACAGGATAAGTAACGGTAGCAAGCTGGGAAACTTAATTACCCAAATTGCCTGCTTGGTTCAGAGTATTTACGTGGWATGACCTTCAAGTACAGATTCTTCATCCTGAGACCTTCTCTTCCMACTCTGCTCCCCACCCCACCAAAAAAAAGTTGTCCAGATGTTTTAAGCACCAGAGACTGAAATCTTTTCAGTTTACTTCTGTTAGCCTCTGTTGACCTACATGTACCCATGACAAAACTAGAGGAAAAGATTGAAGATGCAACACATACAGTATTTCTACACCGTTTCCAAGGGTTTGAAAAACAATACACACCTGAGCCTGCAAGCAAAAATTAGAGTGGAGAGTCCAGTTCTCAGCAGRAAAAAAAAATTCTAATTCCCATAATGAAATTCCCAAACAACTCACACTTGCTTTGCATTTCAGAAAAACAAACATACAAAATAAACATTGTTTTCCACCTTTGTTGATTATTTCTCAAGTGTGATAATTAGTAAGCAGTTTACAGTTCTGTAATTCCTCTCTTGCTGAAGGAACACAAACTCTGTTAATAATGTTTACCCAAATTACTTATTCTGCCATTGCAGCATAGCAACCTCCTCCCACCACAGAACATCTCCTGAATTTTTAAACTTTGTTATTATTTACTTCAGTGCTAGGCACAGTGGAGACTGTGTAAGACCAAGGGAAGTTAGATTGGTTGTAAAGCCCGGTCCATTCAATGAATCAATGGAGGAAAGTGACCTGGCTTTATTTATTTACTTATATTATTAAGGCTTAAGTTCATTTTAACTGACCCCTCCTYCAGTGCAGTCTGTTGCATTACCAGTTATGTCAACACAAGACAGGACACAACGCAAGGGGCCAGGGAAGGACGGAGGTGCTACGACATGCTTTTAGCAGCAGCACTGCACTGCTGGAGWTCAGGGAAGCGCCACGTTGCACCGACGCGGACACGATGTGGACGCTCACGATGGGTCCCAGGCGTATCACCACTGGGCCTTTTTTGGATGACTTATCCAATCAGCTTTGGCTTTTAGTGAAGGAAACCTGCCAGCACAACACTGCTGCAACTGTGTAACAGCACACCATACAAATTGAGTGTTAACTTTCACTATCTTTTACGTGCACAACAGTAATACTGAAAAAAAAGGGCAAAAATCAGCTTTTTTGTCTAAATTTATATTCTAGGACTATGAATAGCTGGAAACTCTCTATAAATACCAAGTATGATCAGTTAGCCATTCATGTGCTGAAGGTTTAAGCACATGATTCTTTATCATTAATGGTATTTACCTGGAGGAACCCCCTGAAAACTAGCAAAAGAATACATTTTTTTAATGTGGAATTAAATCCTCTTTAGTCCTTATAATCAAGGACTAATTATACAGAATGAGAATGGTGATTGGTGATTGTAATGACAACACTGAATGTATATCAAAAGAAATAGTTGGTTAACTATGGTCTATATACATAAATTTCTATTGCAATTTCTGCTAGACAGAAAAATAAGAAAAAAGCAGCAGTTCTTAAAAATCAGGAAATATCCTGAAATACCCAACCTATGTATGACTGCATTTCAGTGGYTGATGATACAGTTCTATGTATTAAGTATACTACACTAAGCTGAAAATAACCCCTGCAGATATACTGATTACAACATTAACAAATAGTTTTTTGCTCATGGCTTATGAGGCTGCTTCCAATTAAAATTAGTTCATACACGGAACCTGTGCAATGGCTGTCTCACAACAACTCATTTATAAGTAAATACTCTTGTGCCTTCATAAGTCACTATGAATAATAATAACCATAACCATAATTTGCTATCATATTTGATATCATATAACCATATTTGCTATCATATCTGTAAAGATGCTCAACCAACTAATCAACTTTTTTATTTCCTGGTCTCTAACAAATCTCAATGGTGCAGATTTGAAAATGTTACAAAACACAAACAAGCACTATTCAGCTTAGACTCTTGAAAGCTTTGCCAATATCAGACTTGATATAAAATGGCACAGGACTGAAGAGATGGAATGGATAAATTTTAGTAGTAGCTTTAGGAGTGGGTTATGGGCACTCACGTATTTGTTGCCTCTGTGATGACAGAGTCCCCAGACTTGCCGGGGCCCTGTATAGACTCCATGGCTGTAGAATAGAGCACCTTCTGCCCTCCTGGACGTTTTGCATCAGATGTGCTCTGGGAACTATCCCCGTCTTTTTCTTTCATGTTACTATCCAGTATGTGGATTCCCAGGAGCAGGCTGTAATCCATGATCTTGAAACTTTCTAATACCTATCAATAAAGAAGAACCGGTTGTACTGAAACAGAAAAAAAGACTATATACAGTATCAACTACACAGCAGCACCTTGAGAACCCGGAAAAAACAAACCTTAAAACAGAAGTTTCTCTCAGGAGGAAAATTAACAAAATGGAAATTAAATATATATATATATATATATATTACTACCCCCTACAAATCAAAGTGCTAAGAAGCTAATTATCTCAATCCACTTTCTTACAAGTGGGGAAAGGAAGATGCATAACTGAAATGAAACCTAACATAAGTCACAGATAAGGAAGATCTGTCTAGTCAGCAATTCTTTTTATTTATTGCAAATAAGGAATTAACAGGCCCACTATGTACTTATGTACTGTAAAGATTTTTAAACAGTCACCTCTAAAGCATGCTCTTTATTGAGCATTTTTACCTACACCGAAAATTTGAAAAAACTACTCTCTCCATCCACCTCCTGTTTATAACTGAAAGAGCATCCTTTGAGAATTTTCAAAGATCAAAAAGAGAATTTGTTACAACCTTCTTATCAAGAGTTGATGGGATTTGGGTACATAACTCTTGCATCTTTCCTTAGCAGGCTAAATATACCCATCTAAACTGCAAAGGCAATTTTATTTTCTGAAGGATAGCTTTTCACCCAACCTTCTCTTCTAGCTCTGCTAATCACGTGGCCTCTGACAGCAGCAGGTTGCCTTTCCTCATGTGTATTCCTGTGCGATTCCGGTCACTTACAACATTATGAATTCTGGCGTACTTCCGTTAAAAGGAGAAATTGTTCAAGTCAATATGCAAACATGTAAGCTAAAACAAGCCGTAATTATATTTAATGGTATAGCCAAAATGCTAGCAGATAGCTGCTGTGTTAAGCATCTTTGCATGATAGCAGCACTAAAACAGGGGAGAAAAATTATGAACAATCAAGCATGATACATTGTGCCATGCACCTCTTCTTTACTTCATGCAGCTCAGCAACGATGTGTTTTGGCACACAATGCCCTACTGATAATGGTACAATTCTTGACACTGAATCTAGGAGTACTACATCTTTTTACCTGAACAAGAACAAAATCTGATTTTACAGGGACAAACAAACCTCAGGTATGTCAGTTTGATGAAGGCAGTCAAATCWTAAATATTTTACACGAAACACTGAGCTGCACTGTGAACTTTAATGCATATTTTGCAAATCCAAAATGAGATTTGTTGGCAAGCAGCAGGAAAGGGTCTAACGATTTGTGAATTTGTATAAGGGAGAAAAGGAAGTCCCCCAGAGGGACTTAAAATTATCTCTGGTGAGCAGGGGTGTTAACTACTGTTTATGTCCAAGAACATTACCAGAGAGTAAGGAACAATCTGCCTACTCCATCTGTATTCCTTATGTATTTATTGTATTAAACAGAAGCCAAATGTACAATACAACTGAACTGTTTTCAAGCTCTGTTGCCTCTTCCTGCACTTGTTTTCCTGAATTTCCTAATTCACTTTTGGCATTTTTCTTCTGTGAGCAACATGGGGGACTACTCTTAGCACCACTATCAGTATGGAAACCTTGAAGAATGAAAGATAGCCTTATACACTGTAAACTAAGTGCAGAAAGACATAGACTTATCCTGATCTCCAGAGATTAAAAAAAATTAAAAATCCTCACGAGACTAAAATAAACTAAGTTTGATCTCACGCTCAGAATAATTCTACAGAGACAAGCTATTTACAAATGCAACTGCAAAACAGCTGCTATGTTTATCAGTACCCTATTGCATCCTTTGATAATGGGACTTTCACAGTGTTTCAGGACACAACAAAGAAGCATATTCTAGATTACTACATGACAAGATAATGCAATATTTTTTCTCATTRTGTGTGAACACATTATGGCTAATAACTTCTCATTTTATGATGATCACAATTTGCAAATAGCACAATACCAATTCAATAGCACAGCTAATGAATATAAAGGCACAGACATAGTTCCAAATGCACTCTCTAGAATTCTCCTATCTGCTGAAAAAATACAACCAAGTTTTACTCTATATTTCTGARGAAATATTAGATGATGCTGCCATTAAAAACATGTAGTAACTGGATGTGCAACTACATATTGTAATATACATAAGTACATACATAAGTAGATGCTGGGTACACTGAAAAATGTAATACAGTTCATCCTCTCCAAAATACTTACCTCAGTAGCACAGTTAATAACACTATTTATGCAAAGCCAGATTTCACCTGCTGATCAGGCTTGGAAAAGCACTAGCACATTTATTTTACAATTATAAAACAATAGCTTGGCCTTTGAGAATTTTGCGTTCAAGCTACTCTTTACCCCCTGTTGAATTAGAGCTATAATGATTTTATGTGCTAATTATACAACCTAGTCTTAGTATTGGACATAATCTCTTGGAAGGTCCTTGGATAAACATGCTGGTTCTTGCACAARGACCTCCTTTGTGATAAAATTCAGCCTTCTGACCACATCAATTCACGTTGCCACTTAAACCTCACTATTTAGACTAAACAGAGGACTAAAAATCTCTTTGCCTATTTATGACTTYGTACTGAAACCACTGAAAAACATCATAAAACCCAGCGAGTAGCTATTTTGTTATTCTGGTGCATTATGAAGCTGAAACACTCACACCTCCAATGGATTAATTACAACACATATTCCTACAAGCAGCACACAGCATATAACTGCCCACCTCGTGCCCCAGATACTCTTGGTTCTATTCAGGGCAGGATTGTCTATTCTACAATGTACTTTCAGGATACTCTGACATGATTTGGCCCCCACCCCACCTGCTGACTGCTTTGATATACATTTCTGATTTCCTATCTTTAATAATTTGATAAGCAAAACAGTCACTCCTAACGCAAGTATGTATCTTCTGGTAGATCTAAGCTATGGAAATGCCAGCTAAGGAAATTATCAGCTAAGGAAAATACTGATAGGGAAATAATTAATCAGAAAAAACAAAAGAGTCACCCCCCCCACCGCCAAGCCCCCTCAAAACATCAGTGGTGAACAAAAAACTTAGTGCAAATTCTTCAGTCTGTACAAAGACAGAACTTTTACTTCAGTCAATGGGATTTCCAACTGAACATAACTGAAAGGTTCCCACCTATCACTTCATTATCAACTGTTAATGAAAAATGCCAAATTWCGATATTTTTGAATGTGTAAGTAGCATTTTGCACACAAAGTTGTAAAAATTAATCTGGTTCCCCAAAACAAAGTYATGTGATGTAGCACATCAAGCTATGCGCACGCAGACAAAAAACACAAAGGYCTAAACCTTTTCTTATGTCAAGAGTTTCTTGCAATCAGTTCTGTTGATTTTAGATGGAACTGCTTTTGAGCAACAGCAGTAACCTTTTGTTACAAAGGTAGTAAAATGAAATCCTAATCTTATGAAGGGAAACCGCACAATACGGATACTGTAGTACTGTATGTCACTATAATGGCATTCATTCAYAGTAAAATAAGGCAGCCTTGCAAAACACTGGATGTCGGCCCTGGGGGGATCGCTAGATATTGACATTACTGCCCAAAATGCGTGTGTTGTATGGTTAAAATGAGAGAAATTCAATCTGTATTCATGTAACTACTCCAAAATGCACCTTGCCAGCATAATGATACTGGAAGTTTTCAGCAAGAATATTTTCTGTTTGCCAGCAGACTGCATGATTAAGTGCTTTACTTAACAGAAGTAAATGAATGTTCAGTTCATTAACTCTGCATTACATTGCTCCTCTTATTAGTATTTGCATATGTACTTTTTTCCTAGCAATACACATTTTGTGAATACAGTGTTGTCACTCAGTCATGATGTACCACTAACAGGGCTGGCATTAGCCTACCTGACAACTTCCAGTGTGAAGCTCCTCTTACTCTGTTATCCTCTTTGACTCTACTTTGTCCTCATACCATATAAAAAGCAATAAAATGGCATCACAAAATATGTTGCTTTGAACATGGGAAGTCCTTTGTTCAGATTCTCTCTCTTCTTGGAGCTAGTCAGATGTTAAAGTATTTCGTGAATCATCTTCGACATGGTTACATTGAACTATCTCAGCTTATGGCTAATAAAACAAACCAAGTGTTTCTGCTACAGGACTTCATCTTTATTTTAGATCAGGCACAAGCCGTGTATAGTCTGCAAGTGAAATTTGCATTCATATTGCTAACTATGAAAAGCAACTATGAGTCAGAGGGTTATTTTCATAATATAATCAAAGAATGCATTATTCAACAAAAGCTAATTTCACAAATCTATGAAATACAAAACCTTAAGAGGGTAACCTTCAAGTAGGCATTTCCTCTAAAAACATTTTAGGAAAGGGATATAAGAACTAACAGAACCAAAACAAGATGAATTTTACAGTGAATCAATAATCAACCTCCAATATAAGGAAACATATAAAACCACAGACTAAAACAGTATGCTGCAAAATGAGCATTTCTTGAAATACAAGCYTGACTTAGCAAATAAACATCACATGCCTGATCATGGATCTTTATTTAGAAACAATCTACCCCAAGAAAATAAAACCCTAGCCCTCCACAAAACATGTGGGCTGTCAATTCTGATTTCAACAGAATTCTAACTACTTACCGTTAACTAACACTCCAAGAAATTACAGTCTGGTTTCTGATTTTCCAAGTAGAAATAAAGAGGAATTTTGGATTTCAGTTGATCCTGCACGAGTCGTAAAATGTTGAGACACAAGAGACCTGCAGCACAGATCCCTGTCCATTCTCCTCAAACTAGCTTTTCTGTGAAGGCCCTTCACCTAACGTCAGTACCTCTGCCCCCTCCGTGCTGTGCCATCTATTAGGTCTGCCCTACGCCACAGTCCAGTGTTCCTTCAAGTTGTGCCTCACTACTGCTGGTAGGGATATTCCGTAAAATGAATCACTACATAAAAATGCAGTAAAAAATGTCTGTAAAATGAGTAACCTACATAATGTGGAAAAAAGAAACAAAAAAAAAATCTGTCATTAAGCATTTTGAAAAATCCTGTGAATAAGTTTGACCATATCAGATCTCTATTCCTGTTGCTTCAGCACAACACAGAAGTACATTCAAACCATAAAACCTCAGGTTTTTGCAGCAACTTGTTAAAACCAAAGTGATGAAAATAAATAGCTGGACCTGAAACTTCTCTGAGAACTGACTCTCTGTCTTCAATTCTGTATTTCCTTATCCTTACAGACTCAAATCAGGCCATCAACACCAGGCTTAAAATACAATTTCCTTGGAGAAGTCCATAGTGTTTTTTGCTGATATAATATAGGAAAAATGCAGAATATAACAAAGAAATCAATTATCGCTAGTAAAAAGAGTATGAAATGATTGCCCTGTTCTTCAAAGCCACATGACCACAACTGGATTGATAGACATTGCTTCTGTAGGAGATGTTTTGAAATACAGGCACCAATATAATTGTTCTATTGTTAATCTGCAATGAAACCATGTACTTCTGTTTAAAATATTTCTCAAAATTTGCATAAAATTCTTACAAATGTAGAGAGCACACTTTAAATACTCCTTTTTGTTTTGCTGCTTCCAACAGTAGGATTGTTTCCAAGCACTGCTACTGAATGTTAGCAATTGAATGAAAGCAAAAATGAAACCATAATAGTGTTGCATCAGACTAAAGAAAAATCATGCTTGTTAAGTTTATCTTAGAAATCAAGCCAACTTATTTCAATTTAAATTATTAGAAGGAAATCCAAAAATTCAAAAGCTGAGCTCAGTTGTTTGGTTTCCAATCCTAATTAAAAATCTTAGTAGCAATACATTTTGTCCCTCATGTCTAGAAATGTCTTAGGCAATAAAGAAGAAAATGTTAATCGAACCCTCACTCTGACTACCAAGCAAAAATAGTATTCACAAATTTTAATCCTCCTGATATTGTGGAGACGTAGCTACATGATACCTCTTAAGAGTGCTGTGAGACATCTAATTATTATCCTAGTTCTAAGAATCAAAGATACAAAGAAAAATCAGGTGTTCTGCCATGTAGGAAACGAAACTGAGTCAATCTTCATATGTCAAGAAAGGCTTGTGCTTCCTTACCTGCAGGAAGACGTGTCTTAAGGAAAGGGATGAAGAAGAAAAGATAAAAGACAATTTTAATTCACTTAGACATCGCTATATTCACAGAGAGAAAAAGAAACTTATATCCTCTGCTGCCACCCCTCCGAATTAGGATGAGACATCCTCAGAGATATCACAAAACATGCAACAACTTCCAGAAATGCTTTGCCTGCTCTTCTACCATTAGCACCACTACAAGCAACTTGGAAAAAAACAAAAGAGAACAAAAAAAATTCTTTCTATTGAAACACAGTATCTAACTACSTAACACAAGACAAAATTCCTTATTTTTAACAATGGGCTGTTTTGGGTATCTGTGCAAAAAGAATATTTGCTGACTGTAATTTTAAATGTGACAGGTAGCTTTCTTAATAGGATCAAGGTTACTAAATTAACTTAGAAATACAAGTTTTGGGTTTGCAGGGTAACTATGAAATATGCTTCATTAAGAAAAAAACGTTATCTTTAAGTAACAAATGAAGGCCAATAGCACTCTTATTATAAACTCTGGTTTACTTTTTATCTAAGTAGAAGTGGGGAATAAATTGTAACTTCAGTCTCTCATGTGTTTGCAATACAAGAATAAAACACTACTATTAATTCACTTTTACTCTTTCTCATATACCAAGTTGTGCTTATGTTACTTGTACCTAATACATCAATTACTCTCACAGCCTGCCCTTTAACCCTGTATATTCTTCCATACATAAATAATTTCTGCAGGATTAACTGCTCACAAAAACCACCCTAGTAGGTAAGTTTGACTTTGAGTTCAATTTTTCCACCAAAATCCCCTCAAATCCCCCCAACCCTCACTATAAATTGTCTTCAATGCCTTTACTAACTGTGTTTACTTAGCAAGTGCTTACATGATACAAAGATTTAAATTCTTGGTCTCATACACAAACAAAACAATTACACTTCTATGAATATTAATAGAAACTGTTTTGAAATTGGAAAATCTGCTTTGTTATTTCATAATTTGAAACTGTATATGATCACAATAGTTAACAGCGTGATTATTAAAAATGAAATTTAGATATTTAAATCAGTTATCGAAATTGCACCTTCCACTGCTCTCAGTATTTGTCATTATATGCAATACAATCACCACGGCTTTACAAATTAGAGCATCCTGAATTGAAAAAGGTTTCAGACCAAAGATTTGTGGGAACTATATTCAGATTAAATTTTTCATACTAGTACTATTTACTCATCTTTTCCCCTCAAGCAACTATGAGAGTGCACCCTGGGAACAAAAGGATACTTCTAATACGTTTCAGTGATATTTTGGAATTTGAAAGCTTGTTCAGTTTTCAGTTGCATGCACCAAAAGAGAGGACTTACAGTAACCACCCTGTGACAGATGACCACAAGCCCCTCAGCTCCATCCACCCTACTATAGGTCATTAACTCCCCACTGGGGCTACAGGGAATGAGCAGTGTACAAGAATGGATGCTCCAGGAGGGCCCACCATGGTTGGACCTGCTCTACCAGGAGGGAGCCAGAYAGCCTTTCCCTGAGAAAGGAAAAGGGGTGACATTGGACAAGGAGGATAGGGAAAGAAAACAGATTTTAACTACAAAGGAATTAGTTTTCCTATTCTGAAATAATATCCTTGTTCTTTTACATTTTAGCTATAGAGTATGTTGGACCTACCAAGTGATCTCAACATAAGGAGTGGAAATAGCATGATAAGGGACTTATGCATCACTAGGTATATAGAGAGTTTGGGACTTGGTACTGTTGAACATGAAATACTGATGAAACTGAAATACTGTGCCAGACGAGCACTGAGTAGAGCTCAGTGGTTACAGTCTTCTTCATTCACACAGTCAATTTCATTCCTTTTTCAGATTTTTCAGAATTCCTGTTAGAAAACTGTTTTTTTTTAATAATAACTATTTTATTTTGAATGTAAGCTACATTGAAGTTTGCTTTAGTGTACTCCAAAAGGTAAAAGAAAAAATAAAAGACTTTTATTTGCAAATACACTGAAGAACTCTCTTGTAGGGAAATCCGTTCCTACACAATCCCAGCAAGGGTCCTGCTGGCTAAGCATACTGCTTCAGGCTTACTTTGCAGAGGTGTTAGCACATTTTTCCTTTTGACTGTTCAAGCTCTAATGAAAACACAATGCCTGACCTCATCGTTATACCACTTGGCTCTGCTATCATTTCTTAATGTGGACATAGGCTGACATCAACAACCGTGAAAYGGTGGCGGTCAAGGTCCTGTGGGCTGGGAGGGAGGCTGGAGAGCAGCAGAGCTCAGATCACAGACTGTGGGAGAGCAGATTATCTCTTATCAGGGAGATAGTATACAGGATCCCATAGGAGACAGCTTTGAAGAGCAGATGAGCTCAGGAAAGCTGGCGGCCTTTAAGGAGAGCTTCTCAAGCAGGAGATGTATCAGACGGTCAGCTTGGTGAAGCAGGGAAGTCATGGCATGGCTCCAGGGCAAAAAGGCAGCAAACAGGAGGAGGAAGGAAGGAGAGGCTACAGAGGAGGAAATCAGAAACACTGCCTGAGCATGTTGGTGTGGTACCAGGAAAGCCAAAGCTCAGCTGGAGTTGAGGTTTGCAAAGGACATCAAAAGCGGCAAGAAGAGCTTCCATGGTACATTAACAGTAAAAGGCTGAACAACAAAAATGAGAGCCCATTACTGGATGGGTGGGTGATTTAGTAACAGAGGTCACAGATCAGGCCGAGTTSCTCACTGCCTTCTCTGCCATCATCAGCAAGGTCTGTAGGCCTCTGTGCTTAGACTACCTGGCTACTCGTATTAAAATTCAGCTCTCATTCTCAGATAAGTGTTTGGCTGACAAAACTGTAGTTTCTGTCTACACCAAGTACAACAAGAAGTTGCAGATATTTTATAAACTTTTTGCACCTCTCTTTCAATAATTTCAAAAGATTGGGCCAAGGTTTCACGAAGTACGGCTATGTCCATGTGGGAACAGAAAAAGAAAAAGTCAGTAGTTTCCTAGAATCTCTGTTTACATTAAAAAAGGGGGGGGGAGGGGGAAGCATTGCTTACTGATCCTGACTGTAAAAATTACAAATGAAAATACAACCCAAATTTAAACGATGCAACTCAGAATGACTTTGTCCCAAAATACTGGCAGGATTAATAATTTGTTCTCTTTAACGAATTTTTAGTTCCAGCACCTATAACAACTTTCTCACTTCAAAGCATAAGGAAAAGGACAGATAGACTTTACAGCTTTAAAATTTACATTAAGTCACTCATGTTAGGTAGTGATCCAAATACTGACATAGTCAGAAAAAAGCAGTAGCAAAACTTGTGTCCTCTTCCTGTARGGGCAGAACAGTAGTAGTAATCTTGTCAGTATTTTTAAACTTGTGAAAGACACACACAGACCCAATATAATTTTTTGAACACATTCAAATGTGAAAGATAACAGTGTCTGCTACCTAAGCTTGCTCAAATAGAAGATAAATGGTATATATACCTAAAAAGATTATAACCTGAATATTTAAAAGATAATTTTCTTCTTTCCTTTTAATACCAGTAAAATYTAGCTATGCCTCTAGGAGCTCCAGACTAACTTTAGAGCTATTAAATTAAGATTAAACACTAAAAACATTGAAAAAGCACTCAAATAACCTATGCCAAGAGCTCACTCAAGCTTTCAAACAAGGAACCAGTAAGAACCCCTTTAATTAAATGATTAATTAATAAAAAATATTAATAATCAAGAAATAATATTTGTAAACAAATAATTAAACGATTGATTCCCGTTCGGTCTACTTTTCAAGCTGGCTCCCTCTTTTTGATGCCATTTACTGTTTTCAGTACACYGGATCCCCCCGAGCATGGATAGCATCCTGCCCTGAGATGGGCTCACCCTACCCATTCTGCTGTTTTATTATCAAACCCTTAGGGATCCCCCAGACAAATCAGCCTTTTTCCTTCTGCATTCTCYGTGAACTTCTGAGAAACCTGGATAGTCCTCCTTTTCTCCTTCCTTATATTCTCTCACTTCCGTTACAGGAGGGAAAAAGATAAATCTATTTTACAGTTCTGCCGGTCTGCAAAGGGGCACTGGTTTCATCTGCCAATGTCTTCTCAAAGAACAACGGCAGCCGTTCTCTCTTCCCTTGAGAAGTTTACATGCAAATCAAGTACTTCGTCTTTCAGCTTAGGAAGAAACGACTTTGCTCCAGAACTAAGCTTGTGCCTGCTGCCACAGGGCCCCCACCCATACCGCTTACCAGCCCCTGCTAACTTACAAAGAGCTGGACTTACCAGAGCAACACTTAGCCTGCAGATGTACAGGCACTTTACCATATGCAAGAACAACAGGCCTATTTGCTATGCCTCAGAAAAATTTGATGAAAGTCTTCGAAACTAAGGGAAAACAAAAATAAAAACCACCCCTCTACTAAACTACTTTCCTAGATGAACCTTTATTTCCACAGATGGATCTGACATCTCAGCAGCTTAACTAAGCTATCACCTTCATCAGCGCTTTGACATCTGTACTTTTTCATAATTAAATTGCATGAAAAGGATTCAGAGGTTAAAGAATACACAGAGCCATGTCCAGCTCCCTGTTCTGCTGAAGTAAATCAGGAACAGGTGTGAATACAGCAGTCTAAGCAGTCATTAAGTTTTACTCACTCGACAATCCCGCTGTAGTGTTTTCATCAGTGCGCTGTGAGTTTCAGAGTCAAAATACAACGCTTCATGCATGTCTTGCAAGAAATCCAAGTCTTTGAACGTAGGGTTGGACTTCTCCCTCTCTTTTCTTGATGCCCTCCGTTTGTATGTGGAGCCTTTCAAGTCATACGTGAAATGCATTCTCAAGGCCCGTGGCAAAACATTGTTCATTACAACAATTCTAATATTAATGCCTCCTGACTGAACGCAGTACAGTCCATAAAATTTGGGTAGGAGAGTCCTTGGATTCTGGTTCAGATTCTAGAACAAAACAGGTATTATTAAATATGCCTATTCAAAATAAACTTCCATGCTTGCAAAAGGGATTTGTATGCAAAAGGGAATTAAGAGCAAGAATATAGCTCACGTTTTCTTATTCTACATAGTTTATTTGACCAATTGTTTTTCTTTGTTGGTGTGTGTTTCAGAAAGCTGGCATAACCATTGGGAAGTGACTATACTGAAGAGAAATTGAGGAAGTGAGAAAACTGCCATAGAGCAAGTGCGAATCCCAGAGGGTCACAAAACTCGGGCTGTCTCTGCAGCATGAAGCGTAAACGGAAGTCCAGCAGAAAAAGCAACAGGATGCTGCTACTATCATATATTGCTTTTAGGCATGGAGTGTCGTTCTACATGTACTTTAAGCTCCTGTCACGATCATACTCTGCTGAGTATCTTGCATTGTTCTGACAAATACTATTGAATATCTGAATATTGTACACCAAAGGTTTGCACTATCTTTTTGCCAGGAACTTACACAGGCTAGAAACATCCTGAATAATTAGTTTGCTTATTAAGATTCAAACACCCCTCTCCTTTCACTTGCTGGAAGTGGCTTAGGTCAAATGTAATTCTCATTGCCTTGGCTTGGCTTCTAAAAAACAGACCCTGTGCCTCCATGAGGCATTTCACTGTGAGGGTTACGGCCAAATGACCAGGTTGTCTCCACATGAGTCTGAGGTCATACCAGAATCACACTGACCATCAGAAAAGAAAGCTATGAAATATTCCAAATTCCACAATAGGGAAAAAAAAAAAAAGAAAAAAGAAAACAGGAAAAAGAAAGGAGAAATAACTAGGAGAAGACAGAGTTGAGAGCAAAAATCCTCATTTTGAACACAGACATTCTGCTTCTGGCACAGAAAAGCAAGAAGGGGAAAACCTATTTTAAGTCTTGCATGACTACTAAGTCACAACATACAACTATAGGATGTACGTACTTTCACAAGAAACAATCACAGTGATTGCACTTTACATTTTGTAAACCTTTGTGTATAGTAGTGACAAGAATAATGTTCAAAGCAAACTGGCCTTACGTTTATTTGGAATAACAGTCAACTAAAACCTACACTGAGTTGATTATCATGACTACAAAGAACAATTAAAAAAACAGTACCTGCCCCTATTATTCTTTTTGATTCTGTCAGTGCATGAAATCTCTTTAAATAAACATTGAATCCAAGTTTCATTAGTATAATAGTGGCAATACTCCTTATTTTTAATACAAGTATCTTTTCCAGTTTCAACTTAAGAGAGCACAGTAGGAAGTCAGGCCAATAGTAATAGGTCTAATACTCCAAAGTCCTGTATACCACTTAGATGGTCTCTGCTCAAGTGGCTTTTGTTAAGTGGCTTTTGTCGAAAAAGACAATTTAGTTCTATTTCCTATGGATTGATGGTCTTACCCCTCTTTTCTGATGACTGATACACACAAAAGCAATACAACCAACTCAGCATTAGTCCTCAAAAAGCTCTAATTAAAAATATTTTTTGAACAAGTTGAAAGGACAAAGCATCTCTATATATATATCTGTTTTAATATATGAGAAATGGAGATTAGAAGTAGTCAGAAACAAAAATGAAACTGACCGGTCTAGTTTCTTTGTCCACTCTGAGTGAAATGCAAAAGGGTAGACAAACACAAAATGGAAAAAAAAGTTGAATTAGAATTTTTATTTTTTTTCATTATTAATGTAATAGAAATAAAGTTTGGTGTCAAGTCAGAAGACGATATTCAGCTTCATCTTGAATGCTAAAAGAAAAATGGTTATCTTAAATTTTATGCTTGATCTATATTCATTTTGATGGGTGTGAGCTTACCAAGCTGCACGAACATTAAGAACTGTCAAAAATATGAAAAATATGGATGAGGTCACTGAAAGACTAGAAGACAACAAAGGAAGGCAAATGTTCAAAAGTGAGATATGAAACATGAAAAATACAGGTTACGATTTAGGAATCTGAAAAAAAAAAATCTTCGGTTACTTACCATATAATAACCTGGTAAGAGCTTCTGAAGAAACTCAGCCTCTTTGTGCTGAACTGTTTTGATGATGAACTCRTCATCACTAGTTACAAAAAAGAGGGACCCACTGGCACCTGGATTGGATAATTCGATTAAAGGCTCACTGCAGATTGAATACTGGAAGAGAGAGAAGAAGGGGAATTCACAGCCAACGCAAACCTTTTTCGAAAGGGAAGCGTAACGCAAAGAATTGCAGGTGCACGTGGTGCACGGGGGAATCGGGGCGCCGCATCACCGCGGCTTCCACCGCAGCAGCTCCCTCGGAGCCAAGCGGGTCACGGGAACTTGGCCGCTGCCCTGCCGAGTCACGGCCGCGCTCTGCCCCTCTGCAGAGCTGTCCCCGGAGAGAAGCGAGCGGCCGCCCTGGAAAGGGCCCGCGGCCGCACAGCCGGCGTTGCACGTGCCTCCGCCGCAAGCCTCACACCGACAATTTTCTTGCAAATTTCACAGTTTTCTTGCAAATTTCACAGCCGATTGTGAAACGGGTACTAGAGAAACACCTTAGACAAAGGCACTGGGAGGGCAGACTTCCAACTGCACACAAGCACGCAAGCCCTCTTCTGTGCAATCGGGCTTGAAACCCTTGCCRTAACCACCTTGGTATAATTCTAATGTAGTTTCTAATGACTTGCTGGCTTAAAATAGAAAGAAAGCATCAGTAAATATATACATATACACATACATCTAGAAGGGTTTTGAAGAATCACGCATACTTAGACAGGCTCTGTCTTCCACAGGCAGACAACAAAATCTATCACCATGTTTAGGAGGAAAAAGACAACACTTAGTACTCTTTTCTGGTAGAACTAGGTCCCTCACACCTAAGTACACTTATGTACATTTATTAAGCCTTCATTAATTCACACTTCAAGTTCCATTCRAACTAAATAGAGAGGAGATGCATGAAGTCCAACAACATGGAAGTCTGTTTCTGTTAAACACAAGAGCTTGATTAACACATACTAATATAAAACTTTGTTCATAAGCTCTTTTCCTCTTTTTARTATCAACATCTTTTCCAGAATTGCAAACTTAGTGTACAATCCAATACACTAAAAATYGATTCTTTGAAAGAAAAAAACTACACGAGACCTGACTTGTGAATAGCATAAGCACCAGGGAATTATTTTTAGTAGAGCAGTATGTCTCTTGTCTTCTTGCAACAGAATGAAGACACGTAACAAATATCTGGATTATTGGGTCAGTGTTGGAGATGAATTGAGCAATTCCACACGAAAAAAATGCTTTTATTTGCTGAAAGTGGCTTTTATTAACTTTAATTGAAGTCTTGCCAGTGATTTCAGAGGGTGGTGCTAGCAAAGAAAATTGATATAAGAAAAACAGAATGAATATGTACTTTTGAGAGCACTTGAACTAATGAAGTATGTTTCCTATGGACTCAAATCAGTGCCTTAACACATTTTATTATACTGGCTCCAGCTGAGGTTTTTCCCATGCTTTGAATTTTTAAAAGGCTTTTGCAGGCTATAAAAATTTTGTCCGTTCTTCTGCCTGTTTCTCAAGTTAGATCAGCTCTACTTAATAAGAGACACTTTTTCCATTTAACCTTACAGCTGCAACAGACAAAGGATAGAACATCATTAGTGGTCTATAACACGACAGGCCTTCAGTGCAAATCAGCAGCTATGTTACAACACCAGGGGTTTTCTTGCTAAAATATATACAGCTTCATTAATAATTTTCATTGCTGTAAGCACTTGAAACCAATTATCTTGAACATTCAAGTTCAATAAAATAGCGTAAGAGTTATTAATCTATACTGTTTGCCATTTTACAGCTGAGTTCATTTCTGTAAAATAAAACTTACCACAAAGAGCTGCTGAAGAGGAGCCCACCTAACTTTGGTGGAGGCTTTTTTTTTTAAACAAATCAAAATAGAACAATTTTTTAAAAATACAAATCCAAAACAATCAAACACTTCACGATCAAGAAGTTTCTGTGCAAGATGCTAGTACTCTGCTAGATGCTAGTACTCTGTAMGGTTTTCAGTGACTACTTGATCCTGTAAGATGTCCAAAAGCATCTASTCTTGTCATCCTGATCGATCCTACAGTGCACTCACTGATGGCCAGCCTTCYTGGAAAAGGTGAGGCTGTACATCTGCTCAGATATCGCAACCAGTGTAAACCCAAACACTCCTGCTGCGATTTTTCCTCCCTTTACTTTCCTTCCCTTTCTTTTCAGTCTAGATAGCTGAATAATCAGTTGGCATATTGTTACACAGAAGGACATTATTCTGGATATTGAATTAYAATTATGATCACTGCATGACTGTGATCTGCAGTGGCAGATCCAGATTTTATATAAACAAGAGGGACTGTTCAGTCAGGCTCCCTTCACATGATATTGGAAGCATACCTTTAATTAGGTAGTTTCATCATAATCAATACGAAAGAAAGTTCCAAATGAAAACTAGTTCTACTTTTTGATCACCAGATCGCTCTGGTCACATCTCCCTCAGGTCAGCTGTGACTGCTCTGCTTATAATGTGATGCCCATTTAGAGTCAGAAACAACAGAAATGGGATCTAACTTCCTTGCAGAATAACTATAACCCTAACAAAGGAATATATCAATTGCAACAACAACAATAAAAAAGCCACTGAAATTCCAACTTTATTTCACAAAGCTACTTATCTATTGAAGGAAATCCAGTTTTGTATATACAGGAAAAGTTAYTGAGCTCAGTTTTAAAATTGCTCAACTCTAGAAACTCTTTCTAGAGAGCTGCACTCAGCCTCCTTTTAACCTAGGGGAAGAGGAAGCTGCTGCAACTGGAAAAGTGTCCCAGATGCATGGCTCCAGACACACTGTACCCACACAGTGATTTATAGAAAGCTCCATTCTACTGTCTCACCAATAATGAAAAATACTTCCTGGAGCTTCTCAACAGCTGCCTAAAGTGTGCGAAGTTGGAAATTAAAAAAAAAAAAAAAAATGCCCCTCTGTGCTGTCTTGCATGCAGCCCAAGAACCCTAGCTTCATTTGGCTCTTGTCCACTAAACCTACACCTACTCCCCCTTTAGCTATTCTGACAGAGCAGCTCCCTTTTCTTGCAAAGGCAGGGCTATGCTAGTGTGTTTAGCTGGGGAGAGGGAAAAAGCATCCGCAACAAGTTACTTTTACTGGGAATTTCCCTCAGGGATTAGTCATCTTGTACTTAAGCTAAACGACACCAATCTCTATCAATAGTAAACAAACTCTGTACATAATCTTTCTTTACATTGCTGCAAATGAGTTTTACAATGGAACAGAAGCGCACGTCTCAACTGTTTTACTTTAGGAAGGACACATTTTTCAGCGGCTGACAACATATCGCAAGTTCTCTCTCCATGGGTCCATAAAATAAAATACAAATCCCAACATATTACATAAGGGCATTATACACAACAGCCACCCAAGGGCATTTCATTGCAACTAACATGTACAATTCAAAGGAATCATTTGTTTTGAAATAAAAGTTTYGCCTTGAGTGCTAGTAATACAAAATCTATACATAGTATCACAGAACAGAAGTTAGACACCAATGTTCAATAAAGAAAAAAACAGCTAAGTTTTGCTTGTAGGCTCATTGTCCAAGATGGAAAAAGAGCTTATAACACAGTCCAAAATAACATAGATCAGTTAAGTAAAATTTCAGTTTAAATTTGTTTTTACTTCATACTCATTCAAATTTTTCTGTCTTTAAAGAAGCTCAGTTATCATTAATAACACAGAAATATCTAAAAACATACTTAAAAAGTTATCAATAAGCTTTTGAAGCACAGATTTCTAAGTTGTACTGGGACTTTGACTTTTAGGGTGGGCTGGCAGGAGACAAACCAGCCACCTAGAAAACAATTCAGCTCTTAACTTCCACACTTCCTATCAAAAGCAAAACTGCAGGAGACATAGAATAATGGATCGTTTTCTCTGGCAGTGCAAAAAGTGGTTACAACAAGTAAAGCCTACTCTTGTGCCAAGGGCAAAAAAATCTCACTCTCGTGTAAACACTTGTATGTTGAGAAGAAACAAGACTTGAGTAAGGAAAACAAACAAGATACTTTGTAAAATGCTTCTTTCCTAGGTCCCCCAACTTTTCTCAAGAGTAGGGGGGAATGGTTACATGCAAACCTCTTTTTAATGGAGGGAATAAATAGAACAATTAATAAAAAAGCACTCTTAAAACTGAATCAGTAAAATTCACACAGGTGCTTAAAGCTAGTTATAACTTCTGTAGAAACAATGGCCTGAATAAGCAGCAACACTCAAATTCCTCTAGTCAATTTGCATGCTACATTTTTACAGGAATCATCTCAAAGCTGAAGAATTACAAATTTCTGTCAAATACTGAAAATGCTCACTAGTTATAAACCACTCAACACAAAATTTACCATCTCCTCAAGCATCAGCATCTTCCTCTGTTGCTATGAAACTAGTATTTACATCTCAATTATTTGTAGCTCAAAGGAAAAACGCAAGCTCTTACCAAGTAATCATCAGGCTTGATACCAAAAAGTTCTCTGAAATAGCGGAAAGCAAGAGGTGCATACGTCTTAAATCTGAAGTCAGGATAATGATGAGCAGGGGTGAGATTGCTTCCTTCACTGAAAACAAAAATAAAACACACTCAGTTATTACTGAGCAACTTTCTTCCTGCAGCCAGTTTACTTTAAAGATGTCTAATCACCAGCCTCTTGAGACAAGAGTCAGAAATTCAGACAAACATTGGCATCACCACTAATCAATGCAACAGAAATGGCTGTGAGACAGAATACTTCCAGCAAATTCCCTTCTCCCTCCTTCAAGGAAAGGATAAAATATATGATTATTTTCACCACCCAAATCCACTTGCATAAAGGCTGTGTTTAAACTAACGTCACAACTACGACACACCTTAATAATAGCTTACTGGCATGGAAAGGGTCACTCTCCTACTTCGCGTAAACTCCTGCAAAGGTTTAGGAAGTTAATCTGGCAAAATACAACTTTATGCTAGTTTGAGGACTTGAATGGGTTTGCAGGGGCACCGCGTCAGACGCTGGAGGTAGTTCTGCCCCCTCTGCAGCGCTGAGTGCCCAGGGCAGGGGAAAGGAAACGGAGTCACCTTTTTTTTTTAGTGCCAACAGGCTTTGACTGCCTTCATCTTTCCTAGGAAACTGCATCCTCATCGTTCTCCTTAGCAGGCTAATTACAGTTACGGTTTCTCACTCCTCCTTGCTAGCATAGTCCAGATTTGGAAACTTGCTCTGGCTTTGCTGACCCTAAACGTAGTTACCCATTTGTTTGCCTGCCACATCACGTGTTTTACTCCACTGCAGTTAAAACCAGCCCTAACCTACAGGTTCAACTGGTTAAATAAAAACATAGGTTACAGAGTTTGCTGGGAATTCAGAAAAGTGATATGCAGGCACGCTGAAGGAATGGACTGAAACTGGATGACTAGTCTAAAAGATAGTCCATCTTAAAGGAGGAGACTAGAAGAATGTCACCCCTTTAGTTCTTCTCCTTGTTTTATATTTATACTCTTTCACTGTGTTTCTAAGGCTGCAATGGTAAAATAAGCATTGAAATGACTGCTAAAGGAAAATGCTAGCAGAAAAATGCTGGCAGAAGAACAAATACATAAAAACTGCCTGTGGATATACTTATGCTGGAAACTAAAAGAAGCTTTTGAGCATAGAAATAAAGTTCTAGGCTATGATTTCAGTACAAGCAAGAACAAGTAGAAAGACTAAATTTGCCCAGCCTGTGAAAATGCAGAGGACTGAACACAGTGGTCAAAGGCAGCTCTACCTTACCCGACTTAAATTCTTCAGTCATGCAATATGTACTTCTATTCTTGGCAAGAAATATGCACAGAATATGAAAAAGAAAAAAGCTAGGAAATAAAAAAGCAATGAACTCTAAACAACATTTCTACAAACACTAAGTCTGTAAATATATTTAATAGCTACAATCCTGAGCAGCTAATGCTTGTCCTTTTCACCTTCCACTAGTAACAATTTGATGGCAAAATTTCATCCAACCCACAGAGTTCATACCGTTGAAACTCAACAGAACTGAATTGATGCTAGTAAGATAGTGGAATCCGAAGAAAAATATTTCTGAGGTTCCAGAAATACACATACTTTAGACTCCTGAATAGTAAAACAAAGGAGAATGAAAATGATGTAACATTTGGCTAGAAATCATAAACCAAAAGATACTTTTGGCTAGCCAAAGACATATGCAAACACATCAGGCTACTGGTGTTTTCCTGAGTGCTAAACCATATGGTTAACAGCTAATGGAGCCTGCCTAGTTCTAACGAACTCTTCTGYATAGTTTATAGCACAAATCATCACAAATCTAAGATATTAAAATCAAATCCACATGTATTTTGTTTTTCCATTTTATAATAAAAAAAAACAAACTAGTAGGCTTTTCCTTATAGTTAAGATGTTTTTTCCTCAAACAGTCGTCTTTTCTGTCGTTTAGAACATTGCCCATCTTATTTGATGTTAAATTTTATATAGCTGGATATTTTCAGGCAATAAAAAGACTGCATATTATCTCTAGATTGCATTCTTCAAATAACTCAACAGCTAGGATAATGTATAAATATCTAAACTGGGAACTTGCGCCGTAATTGTAAAAAGATTTAATCATTATAGGATACAGATGAGAACAAAACAGAGTATTCTTTCCTGAAGCACCACATCATTATCAGGGAAGACTAATCACCGAAGCTTTATTAAAAACAAACAAAAACCCACACAACCTCCCTTCGGTTCCTATGTACCTTTACAAACCTGCCTCTTCCAGTCATAACTCAACAGCTTCTTCCGTGGAAGTGTGATAGTGAATATATCACACACCCCAYGTACACTGGAACGTGCACCGTTGTGGGACCTTCCCTAGGGCTGAAACAAAGGTGGGAGCCTTTCTCTGACAACACCAAGGGCCCAAGCCATTTCTGAAAGGTGTGGGAAGGAAACTGACTAATAGTGAAATAAATTGTTCTGAATAGCTCTGCAGGTGGACATTAATCCACTGACAGGGGAAATTTGTCAGAGAACAATTGCAAAACAGAGCAATTATTTTGGAATGAAGTCTACAGGGAAAGCAAACCCATRTACTCAGAGCAGATGAGCTCACTCTGTTACAGCTATGATAGTCAATTTCACTATACAGACAAGTTCCCTTAATCTTTGTAATTCAGTTTTTAAAAGTCSCTTTTTACCAAGAGCCTGCAGAGCCTCTTATCATACGCTGCTGTTTCTATTAATTCTATTGATTATTTTCAGTTTTGTTGCCTAATAGATTAGTTTACAGAATCGAAATTGTAAGCTCTTCTATGATGTTAGAAYGAAGCTTGACACAAGTTTAAGATTCCCTGGTTACCTCTCTGGAAAAAAGTCACTAAGTGTTTTGCTGYTCTTTTTCTTAACAGGAAAAGCCCCCAGGTATAAGCAGTTTCCTACAGTAAAGGAAACCYTTCAAATTCCTTGCAGCTGGGCATATCCTTAATCTCACCCAGAAAGAGCAGCTTCCAYTGTACGGGACTCTGCTGTAAAACTGTCTCTTCCTGGAGCTATCTCAAAATCTCTTTCAACAGCTGAGGATGCCACACAGTGTTCTCACAAAGTGGCTGAGATGAAAACACATTAACACTACTTAAGGATTGTAATTCTAAGATAAGAAAATTCATACAACTTCTCTCAGAAAAATAAAACATAGTTCTCCACTCACACACTATCCACTTCCAAGAAGAATGATTTTCTGCTCTCTACTCACTCTTTGCTGGGGAATTYTACAACTTCATTTCACCCTGGCTGGATTAAAGCATATGTGCAAAGCACTCAGGATACCAACTTCTAACCAGGCAAGGGAGTTTCCTGAGGAGGATTAAGTCTTTGCAGTTGATCAATAAAAATATCTGCCAWTTTTTGAAGAAAAGCTTATTCTGCAAAAATCAAGCTTTGGGCATATAAGACAGAAGTGTACTCTATAAAGAAGGGAAGCAACCCMATAGATCTCCTCTCAGTTTAGAGCACGAGTCTAGCAGAAAAACAACTGACTTTTACTGTTAGCTTTGACACCTGTGACCTTCAGTAACCACATCTCTGTATATGAGGTATGAAAAATAAAACAGAAAAATATGATAGTGGAAAGATTATGAAGAAAACAGTTTGCAAGGTGTTTTAACAATCTTAGCTGTAAGACTAAACAAAAACAAAAGGCTGGTAGGTAGTACAGAAGAGAGAGATTAAGCTTATCATGTGAGTTTGTTTTTAATATTAAAGAATTTTTTTTTAAACCGAAAGCACCTAAAATGACAGTATGTGCACCTTAGCACTGTATTCCTGTACTAAGGAATGATTTAGAGTGTAAGCGGTGCAATATCAAGCTAAAAATGAACTAGCATAATTACATTTTTAAAGGCTAACCCAGTGGCTTGCAAAAGTATTGCTAAACAGGACGCTCAGATACGCTTCTTGGCAGCGTTGCTTTTCCGTGGCCTCACGCTGCAGGGGAGTGCTGGGGAGATAGCCTGCCTATCTGAACGGGCAGGAAAGGCTGGCTGCCTCTCTGGGGGAGCAAGCACCCCTCGCACAGCAGTGTCAACAGGCTCTGGTGAAACCTGCTTTTGACAAAAGAAACAGACATGCTGCAGTCTTGGAGCCGTGTATTACCTCCCCCCCGTACGGAAGATAAAAAGAGTGGGGAGGGAGAACAAAAGAAGGGAATATCTYGGTTCTCTCAGGTGGAACCTACTCTTCTAAATCTTCTGAAAAATCAGAATAGAACATCCAAAATTAGATGTTCTTGACATTAAAAACTAACAAAGCATATTCAACCAGTTTCGCTATTACTGGAAAAAGCTACCCATCTACAACGCATTAAAACGTGTTTAAACCCTACAAATCATACACATTAAACATATAAACAGACCACTGCTGATGTAGTTCAGGCACTCCTTTTGCATATTCATCTCCTATGTATTATTTCAGTAAAGCAACTGTTTCCCATGTGACAGAAGTAGATATCATGGCTATCTGTACAAACAGGTGTTACTTTGTTTTATAAAAGCCAGCAGTAATATCCTCACTTCTGATTGTATATTCTTCTGCACCTTCAGTTACTGTACGCTATGCTAAGAAGTCCCATKTAATGACAGCTTTAAAATATAATTGTATATAGTAAGTATCTTCAGAGCAAATCAAGACAGTCGTATCAGTSTAACAGCTGAATACACAGACATTTTCTTGTGGTCTTGTTAAATACGACTATCTGACAAACAACTGGAAATATCATTAATGCAGGGATCTCAGAACATTTTAAAAATAGGTAAGTACATCTAAATATCCATGCAAGTATCCAGGTTACCCAGGTTTTCCAAGAATTTGATACAAAAAAAAGTGGTTAAGATCAATAGCCCATAACAAGCAGGACTTTGCTTTTGTTGCCACAACTATTTATCTTCAAATACTGTTTTTTTTTAGCAAACAGAAATGAGTTTGTCCTACTTGAGCTGTCACTCTACTCACAAGCCCTAAGAAGTGTGTCAAGAACTTGGGCCATCCTGCACATCTSTGGACCTGAAGCTCCAGAAAAGAGCAGCACTTTATCTAAGGCTTCAGACCACCTCCTTAGCTGTCTTGCAAAACCATGCAACTGGAAACTTATTTATGCTTATTTTGTGTCACTGTATAAGTTTTAGTGTGAACATTTGCATATTGTTCACACACAGCATTCAAAGTACGGTATATTTATTTTTTAATTACAGGGATACTAGTAACCTATAGAACAGGTTGGTGCAAAGATATTTCCAAGGATAATTGTCAGTTTTCCGTGTTTTTCTAAATCATTCCTCAAAAAAGTACTGGAAAACAGTACCCATCAGTCTTAAATGTAGGCTAAGACCCAAATTGCTCTAAAATACATTCAAGCTTATAATTTTCTCAGTAGTTTTGCCTACTCATTTGGGCTTTCACCCAAAATGCTATCTTAAGACAATATTAAACTTTTGACATGAAACAGTAGAAAACACTGAATAATCTTTCATTAGCAAGACTTCAGAAGAAAGCAATTTGTACCTAACTGTTTCATTTTACAGATGATTGTAGCTGCAGGGTGCCCACAGGTGAACAGCTTCTAACAGACTTACAAGTTTAATTAGAAACCTCACCAAATGTCCTTAATATTCAGGGTCAAGACCTTGAATATGAATCATGTTAGCAGGGGAAGTGCACAAGACTGATTAACAGCTTGCTGCAGAAAGGTCAAACTCGCAGCAGCGCTTGGCAGCAGCCTTCACCTGAGAAAGCACAAAGGGAGGGAGGTGGAAACCTTGCCCCAAATGCTCCCTATTCTTGAAGTTACATGCTGCTGACAAGCCCAGGTCAGCCTAGCAGAACGGAATAGCTCCTGTTTGGCCTGCGAGGCATCACCGTAAAAAATGCATCTATGTGTCTGGGGGGAGAGCTGAGCACACTGTCCACACCCCCAACTCCCGCTAGCCTGTGCGAGCCAGCGCGATCCAACGTGAAGCCTAACTCAGGTGCATCAGCTTCGTTTCCAGCCACGGCCACGTTGGCTGGAAGCATACAGGACAGGAAAAGAAGCCTGGGCAGGATGCAGAAGAGCTTTCCCACCCTGCCCTGCAGCCTTTGCCGTTGCTACTGCTGCAAAGTACCAACACCAGATAAACAACTCCTTTGTTGGATTTTCAAAGCAGCATTTAATAGCCAGAAGAGAGACTGTTTGTAGCAGTTTCCCAAGCAGTCTCACATTGTTCAAGATGTTAGGCTGGCACATTGTGCCTGATATCATCAAGATCAACTGGGTCAGTGCAACAAGGGCACATTTGCGTGCTGCCACTTSAACTCTACCTAGGCTCTAGTTCTAAATGAATTCTTTTATAGCAAACGCTCATAACAGTCCACTTAGTGCCCAAAGGCAGATCGTTATGAACCTCTTCTGGGCAGTCCTAAGAGAAAAGAAAGAAGGGGATGCTGCCATGTGAAACAGAAAATAACAAAGGCACATTTCCACCCCTTTCACTGCCAGAACGTACAAGTGAAAGCAGCTTTGCAATTCAAATCCACYCACTGTGCAAATATATCTGTATTTTACTGAAAGTCACTTTCTAAAGCAAGCATCTAAACTAATCTGGGCTAAGCTCTATTCCAATTTAACACTGTTACAAACTAACTATGGCTATACTTAACTTGCAATCCAGAAGTTATTCCTGAATGGCAACAGTAACTCACCATTAGCAGGCCAAYTGTGTTCAGCCTTAAACTATTTTTTCCACTACCAGTGTTTCCCTCCTTCATGAATTTTGAACACTGCTGAAGGTATTTTGCTATGGTTACCAAAGCTGAGGTGCAGATGGGACTGAAGTTTACTTCAGAGTTTGAGAGAGAGGCAGAGGCTATTTCTTTTCAGTTCCTGATTAAATTTATAAAACACCGTTGTTATTTTTTCCATAAAAAGATACAGATAAATTATTTTACTTGCTGGAATGCAAACTGCTCTTTCACTGCACTTCTAGCAGCTCAGGCCTATTTTGTAAGTGCCACTAAAACACTGCTCATGTTACTGTCAAGACAGCAGATATGCTTATGACTCTGCAAAACAACTGTCTTCTCACCTCACTGCCCTTATCACACCCTTTAGAGCTGAATGGGTCAAGGGAGCAGCAGGGAAAACATGGGAGTAGGGTAGAGCAGGGCAGCTTGCAAAGAAGCAAGACTGCTCTGAACTGGCCACAGCAAGAGGAGGTTCAGGTAATATCCAGCTTGGGGTTGCAGCTAAACTGTGTGTACCGAAGACTTAAGGAAAGACATTTTCTTGCTTCTTAAATGAGTACTTTTCACCATCACACTTGCTGCAGTGTCAGGTTCACTTCCAGCTGCAGCTATTGCGCAAAAAGTAGTCACCACCACTTGCTCCTTGGGTGCTCACCACCTCTGACCTGGAGGTCAGCCCCCGGATCTGCTGGTGTAACTGTTCAACTAACTTCTTTCAAACAGGGCAGTCAAGAAGAGAAGAAAAGGGGAGAGGGGAAACAAAAAAAACCCAAACCCAATAGCTAGAAGATGTTCATCTCATTTTCCCTAAACTGGATTATAGTTTTAGAGCTCAGCTGCATCCTGAAAGGACATGCAACCTTGAGTTTTTATTTTTACCTCCAACCTAAGGTAATGAAACTATCTGCAGATATAACTCAAGAGTGATCCATGTAACACTGTTGTGAAAGACTCAACATCCCAGCGCCATTCAGTCAGCAGTAAAGAAGCCTCTATCACCATGTGCAATCCTAAATTATTATTATTTAAACTAATTATTCCATTTTGGATTGCTATCATTTTAGTCAGATCAACACGCATTTTACATCAAGGCAAGAGTAGGGCTTTGAAATTTCTGTACATTAGTGAAAGAAATGGAAGTGTTGTGGTTATTTTTTAAGAGACTGAGACAGATGGCCAGCCAACCTTCAGTTACACAGAAATGTTATCAGCAAGTGCTCTTTAGAGAGGCTCTTTGTTGCAGTCTAGATGACTCACTTTATCATGCACTCTTGCTTACTAGACAGCTATACAAGAAATTAAGTCAGATCATTTGCTGCCTTGGCCATTACTTCAATTTGTATCATTTTCCTCATGCATTGTTTTGGGCAACAGACAAGAAAGGTCCTACTAAAGCTTTTATAATAAATTGCATGTTAGTATGAACATGAGATTCCTTCTGCCCTTACTCCCTTTCTAAGCCAGAAGTGATCTCTCTCTCCTTTAACATCATTACCAAACAGGGAAATTTCATTTCTAAGTGAACATGCACATAAGTTTCCCAGGAGAAATGGCATGTAATGCTACAGACTACAAACTCTTATTTTACTTGTTCCTTTACAAACATGTTCAAAAAAAGACAGATTAGATCTTTTTTTTTCCAAAATCATGCTATCAATTAATACAGTTGTAGTATGTTTCATTTAGTTTCAAGAACAACAGAAGCTGGTAGCCCAGCCAAAGGACTACAGAAGCAGACACAACTATCTGTCAGTTACACACCTCTCCAAACATAGTGTCTCCCTCCATTTTTCTGAACATACAGCTTAGATATAGAATATGCAGTAATTTCTCAGTTGCAATTTCAACTTTTTTAAACCAAACTTTGAGATTACAACATCTGAAAACAAATGTGCTTGATTAACAATTTCATCTTTACCTAATCCCCAACAGAAACACTACAGAAATTGTGTACAAGCCTATGGTTAACACCAGAACATCAGATATCAGTATCTTCCATTACTATAAACTATAGAATATCATGTAAAAGCTAAATTTCATGTAAGATATACCTTTTATTCTCCTTAAAGACTGATTCTGATCAAAAGGAATCAGGAGTTCAACTGAGCAAATTTACTTTAAAGTTCATCTCTCCTGATGACCTTCAAACATTTTGTACATTGTCAGCTTAGCTTCTTGCTTTAGTGGTATCAGTAATTTCTAAGGATTGTAAATTATTAGAAACCAGCACATAAACCAAACTTCCTAAGTAATGAAAAAAAGTATGCCCAAATTCAGGGAACACTACCTTATTCTAATCCAATTATGCCAGAATGGGGAAAAAATCCTTATATAAAATGTCCACTTAGACTTTCATAATGAAATTTTTCTAGAAAACAAATTGAATGGGCTGGTCCTTACCTGGGTAGAAAGACACTTTCCACTACATAGAAGTCTTGCATAAGGACATCTCTGTCTGGTTTTGATGTAAGGTTTCCTACCGTGTATCCTATTCCCAGCTGGATAGCACCTTTAATAGCTGAGGATGCAGTCTGCATAGAAAATAAGAATTCAAGTATCAGTTTACTACAAACAGATTTCTGTTCTTTATCAGTAACATCTTACACTAATCATTTTCATAAGAACAATTCCTAGCTATCTTTACCAGCTAGACTTGGAGAATARAAGAAAGCTTTTAAATAAAGATGACTTCTTTCCAGCTGAATGATTTGAAGCAATACTATGATATAGCAAAAGCTATAAAAATCAWTTTTCTGATGGTATAGGCTGAGACTTTTCAAATTGCCCAAAGAATTTAGATATTATATTCTAGCTTAGACATTTCCAGTTTAACTACGCATTCAAGTGCATTGAGCAGTTTTGAAACAGCATGCATTATCTTCTAGAAAAGGACTGAAATTCTAGAGTATTATATATGGATGCAGATGAGTAACTGATCACAGTATTGGCTATCTTTTAAACACATATTTAAAAGATATTTGGACACAAATATATTTGTTATGTTCTGCTTTCAAGCAAGAGGTACATTGACTGAAGAGTCCAGAAAGACATAAATGTGATGAGGGAAGAAAAAAAGACCTGTATAGATAGAGAGAAGAACTTAAGCCAGTTCAATGTAAAGAACAGCTTCTGCAGGGGAAAGAAGGGTTGTGAGTGGTGCTTTATGTACAAAAATTGAGTCCATCTCTGAAACTTTCTCATGCTGAACAGATAATCCTGCTTATTGGATAAAAGTGGTAGGATTGGAYCAAAGTAAGAAATTAGGAAAGGAATTTTTAAGAAAAAAATGGAACTGATGAATAAAACAGATCATTGGGAAGGAGAAAGATAACTAATGGGAAAGGAACGTACTTCCTTAGGAAGACAAGTTTTCACTACTTTGAAGACACTATTTTGGTGTCTATTTTCAGATTTTACTTCTCACCTACCAAACAAACAAGACAGAACCTCTGTGAAGTGACATGCACCAAAAGCTCCATAGTCAGAGCTGCTGGAGCACTTGAACAAAAAACATTTAAGAGGAAGTGACTGAGAATTATATAAGCAATGGCTCAAGCGTACAAAATTACACTTATTTTAGTTCTCAGAACAGCATATGCTATAGTGACTGCTTATTTTTAGAAGAGAAAAGACAGAGATGTGTGACTCAATTAAGACTGCATAACTGGCAGCACTTGCATAACAGTTCAGAAGAGGTGATTCGGTGGGAACAAACAACACAGCCATTCTTAGAGTGCTACTTTGATTATTAAAAAGATTTGGCCTGTGTGGTAAGAAGATTCACATTTTTCTTTCCTTGAAAGGTCTCTATTCATGAATGATTAATGCCCAACAAAAGCAGTAATTATGCAACTTTGAGCAAACCAATACATGTACAAATAGAGCTTCTAGTTCATAGCTGGACACTCATCTTGTTCACTGCTAGAGAGAGCGTAAGGGCTGAAAAAGCAGCAGAAAATGCAGTATTTGCCTTTTATTAATGAAAGAGGTCAAGCCATGAAAGAAAATGGCAGGCAATCCCAATTCCAAGAGAACTCTTAATCTGTTTTTAGACATATAATTTATGTAGGAGTTCTGCAAATTCAAAAGAATACCTACAGCCTTTGGAGAGCTCTCCAGTAGTATAGTACAGATCTTACCTAAAAGATTTTGCTAATTTCCACTCCCATTCAGGGAGTTGCAAGCAAATTGCCATTATTAATCACTCATTTCTGTAGCAATTACAGCAGTGGCTTAACAGAAAAGCAATGTTATGAAACCATTCAGAATATTGTACATTTTTTTAAAACAAATTGACAGCAGATACAGCATGCTGCAGGCAATTGTCGACCCAAAGCCCACTGTGAATCACTGCTCTGAGTTAACATCCCCCAAAGGRTAGTTACGCGACATTCCTTTAGCAAATGACAAGTTTTTATTTTCATAAGCCTTAAAATGAAAACAAAACAAGCTTTGGAATCTCTCTTTGCAAATATTTGCTGTTTTGTTTTTTTTTATTTTATTATTTTGTGACTGGGAACACAATTCAAGCAGAAAATAAAAGTGCTGTCCATCAAGCCTTAGGGGAAATAATAAAGTGAATGAATCGACAACATCACTACAAAAACATATTTCTTGGAAGTCAGCATCTCCAAATGTTAGTGGAAAAATTCTACTCATCCCCCATGAACTTTTCCTTGCTCAGACACCTCTTCTAGTCTATTTTCAAACCTAAGCCCATTATAACTTTCAATTCCACTTCAATATGCTACAGCTGCAGAGCAAGCTATAAAGTTCAGCAACCTTTTGTGCCAAGATTTCTCCCTTTCAGAGACAGAAATCAATTTTTCTTCACATTAGTCTCGTGCAGAGGTTCAGATGGGCCTTAGGCCCATCTATCAGCCGTAACTGCACAGTGACTCCAGGATCATTTAACCTAGTATCTACAACTTCTGAAGCTCTAAGAAACGGAAGAGTATGAAGCAGGATTAACAACTTCAGTTCATGTTTGTTAAACTACGGACTTTTATCAAACGGTGTGAGTTGTGACACAGTTTGTCAGCTGTGTTTGCTAGTGAGAATAGCAGAACAACAAAAAATGCTCTATCCTTCTTTTCCYGATTAGGGTATTACTGTTTACTGCACAGATGCACTGATGGGTTTTGTACAGCTAATGAAGACGGAAACCCCTAAAACTACCGCGTGTCTGCTTTCGGACTAGATTTCACTATTCAGTGGCTCTAACACTGTGGACCCAAGGTCAGCCATGCCCCACCACTCCTCCCACTGTCCAGCAACAGCATATACACGGCCTGCAAAAGAGCTGTCCCAGRAGCTTGTATGGCTGAGAGTGTTCAGCTGGGCTAATTCCTTAATTCACAAGAGTAGCAATACCTGCATACCAACTGGCTGCAAAGACTGCATCCTCACAACATAAAACAAATTTTGCTGGGTTTATGGCTGTTCTTTTACTGGCTGCAGGAAAACAAGAGAAATCTGAATTGGTAAAAAGGCTACCTATTCTAATCACGTGTAGCCCTTTTCTGAACATAACTAGATGGACAACGAATTTATGCCAGATCTGTGCTTTGTGTCAAATCGTCACATACATCCTTGATTTGATAGAGGGACCTCTGGATTCACCCTCTAAGCCGCAACCAGAATCAAGTACAGTTTCTCCCCACTTCGGGTTTTCAACAGAAGTTATTTCAGAAGAGAAAAGACAGACTTTCATCTATCCCCCAAACCAGGTAGCTACTGAGAAGGAAAGCACGAATCTGAAACTGTATCAGTAACTATAATATATATTACGGTCCCTGTAGCCACAAACACTGAGGCCCTGCCCATTTCTCATAATTCTGTCCTAACCCCCTCCACATATTTTCTTGAGATGCCAGTATTTCAAAGCAGGTATGGACACTTCCACCTACAGACAGCGACCCACTTAATGGGCACAGATCAGCCCAGGGACAAGCGCTGCATTTCATGAAGATGAAATGCATCTTCTATGAAGATGTATGCTGAGAATAGTGTTCCAGTGCTCCAGCAAACAGATCAGTAAATTGTAAAAACAATGACAACAGTAGGATATACTGTGATCCCGCTGTTATTTTTCCCTCAAACTATAAAATTCCTTTGTTATAATCCATTATTTTTAAGTTACTACAGTTCTGGCCTGCCCAAATTTTTGATTATAGTCTGGAGTCTGACTTGCTGTTCTGTTCTCTGCAGACAATTCCTCCATTTCCTTTTACTCCAAGTTGAAATCCTCTAACTAGCTGACTTGCAACCTACGTCATGCTAACAAAGTAAATGAGAACTTAATACCCAATCTGAAAGGATTTAACTTTGCACATGATCCCATGAGTCTAATAAGAAAGATTTTAACATTATGTTGCCTGCAGACATTCTATTTCACGGTAGTTCTGTAAAATTCAACTTTTTAAAAACTTCATATATGAGAAAGGTGTTAGGCAGACACATAACATTTGTGAAGGCAGTTTGCTTCCAGGTAACAAATTCAACTGAGATGAAGCTATTTAGCACCATGCAAGTTAGCTACAGGATTACAGAACGGATTTGAACTTAGCAAAAAGGGTTATCAAGAGGACTGTCCTTAACAAAAGTAGAAAAAAATAGGGATGACAAAATGTAGTAGTTATAGTTCCCAGAAAATACATTACGTTGCCAACTAATTATTTCCATTAGAGTGTGAAGGTCATTGCTGCTCTCCTGTAAATGGTTGGCAAACCTAACCAGGCATTGATTTGATGGTAAGGGATTGGTTCTGGGCACAMAGTAAACAAAAACTCCAGATATGGCAAACAGGTTTATTGTTTTCAACAAGTTTTCTTGCAGGTTTCCCATATTTTTAAGGGATTGATAGAAAACAATTCCTTCAGAACAAACAAACAAACCATAAACCAAGAGGAAAGTGTTGGACACTGTTCATTTAGTTTTATTTATATATCGTACTCTCATTCCTCTACTCTCATTCACAAAGTTACTTCCCATTCTTCTTCTATCTCTCAACTACTCTTTGCTAAGGCTTTAAGTACTGCCCACARGTAACTCCTGGAAAACTCAGCTTTATGTGCTTGCCTACTTTAGAAGTGGCCAATCTAGAAAACACACAACTGAACTAGCTACATGACTGCATGGGTGTAAACTTTGCTCTTGTTTATCTGTTTATCACTCATTTTATTGTAACTGAAACTTAGCTTGTAAACTCTCCGGGACAAAGATAGCAACTCTTCCAGCAGACACCTGGCTTATTGCATGTGCTATAAAGCAATGAAGAAAAAAAAACCTCTTTCTCTCAGAAACTTCACTTCATTATCAGCCTGTGAAGTGCAGATAATACTTGCTTTCTTCCACCTTCTGAACTACTGTTATATAAACAAACATCAGTAAAACAGACCACGCTTGAAATTAGCCTAATGAAATAGTAGGGATCACTTATTATCACAGCTCTTGTAAAGGATGGGGAGCAGATGGCATCTGAGGATAAACCGTCCCTGATGTACAGCGTCCAGCAGCTACACTTACCGTGAAGTAGCTGCAGTTCGTTCAACTATCTCTGGTGCTGTCTGTGGAGAGCACTGCTCTTACTTCGCTCACCAGCCTGTGCTGCTGCTTGGTCTCTCCTAATCAATGAACTGGTTATCTGCTTCACAGCGCTCTTACCTGACAAAATACCAGGTAATATCATCCTCCTCAGTCAGTGGAAAAGTTTAGCTGACAGAAGTGATAACTCCCCTCTTTATTGTTCAGAGCTTGAACAAACTATGATTTTTTTAACATTTACTATATATATATATATATATGTATATATAGTTGCACAAAGATGGCTGTAAATCTGTTAAGAAAACCTGAAACCACAGTGGGTAGTGTAAAGAGCTTCTGCTAAATTGTATTATTCCAACCTGAGGCTGCTAGCATGGGAAGAAATCCTGAAGAAAGACCTTCCTTGACCCATTTTTTAAATTAAGACACATGGTACACACTTCAAAAATTTCAATACATGTGCTTTTTGAGCTCATCAATGTAACCACTACACAGCAGCACTTCAGAAAGGGACTAGTCTAAATATCTTCTATATAGCAGCCTTCCTACAGGCAGAATTCTCACTGAATTTAAAAAAAATGAAAGCCACAGGGCTTCATTTAATCAAAAATGATTCAAGTCACATGGGTTAGAATTGATTTGAGTCACACTCTTGTCCTAGGAATTTTCTACTACAAGTAAGCATTTGTTCTTCATTTATATCGGATATCGTAAGTACCAGGAATCTACACACACTACCACTCCCATGCAAACACAGTTTATCTTTTCCAGACTCCTGAAAAGAAACTAAGCCTCTATAAATTTCGTAAACCCTTAAGCCAAACCACCTGAGGCAAGTGCATGCTGGAAAACAGTATTTCCCCTTCAAACTACATTTAAAGGGAGCTCTCTTTGAACAGCAGGCAGTTAGTTAGATGCACGATGTACGTGCAGTTCCTGCCTGCTTTTTTTCTCGCTCTACAGCTCTGCATGGTACTAACAGTCCCATTGAGACAACACCACTTGCAGTTGCTGAAACTTCTGGAGGCAACTTCCCCACCTCAGCACACTCTCTGCAGCTGACACGGCTGAGCAGTCAGTTTCCTTTCATATCAAAGGATACAGACAGGGAAATAATATCAGGGTTACTAGAAAGCCTCAGTGGCTGAACCAGTCTTCCTGTTTCTCCACAACTGGCATCTATGGGTCACTCCAGCTGCAGTACTCCTTCACCACTCCTGCATTTCAGTGCCTCTCCCCACCAGTCACCCACGCTTCATGGGGCTCGACTTCTGCCCATCACTCTCACCTCTGGAAGCTCAGGAGTGAATGGCTATTACTAAGTTGCTCCTTCTTCCCCCAAAATAAAGTTATTCAGCACTGCTAGTTTGCTTCACAAGCAGCAGCCGTGACCTCCAGATGAAAAAGCTATCCCAACATTTTTGTTATAAGGCAATCTATTACTCAGAAACAGCAGGAAGACAAGTATCTTATCTCACAGGGTACTGTAATTAGGGGAAGTGCCATAAATTGAGATAAGTAAGGGTCAGCTGCAAAGGTGGAGACGCAGCAGCAGAGGTTAAAGGTCAGCAGAAATACCCAGGGTATGTCTCCTCCTGAAGAAAGCTGTTCATTATACAGGTCTATGCCRTGTTCTTGGGCTATTCCTTTTTGCCGTGTCCTAGAGTCATGGTTGACCACAAGCTAATGCAGCGTTGCATGCCGCTCTACAGTATTAGCTGTGCCATCACACATATCAATAGCACTTCCATTAGCACATAGCAGACTGCATGCTTTTCTGGCTTTGGTTTGCTTTGCTTTTTGGCACTATCTCCGAAAAATGATTTGATTCCTGTAAGTTTGGCCATAGCCATTGCTCTAAGCAAAGCCATAAAGGCCAATCATTTCAGCGTCTTTGCAAAAGTGCAATGCACTCAAAGTGCCACTGAAAGCAGGTCCCAGTAGAGCACAAACTCCAGCAGGGAAACTTCAAAGTGTGTGAGTGTAAGTTCCCTACCTGCAGATGTTAGACACAGGGCASAAGCCAATACAAACAGTGAGGTAGCATTGCTCATACACATTTAGGTTTAGCAGCAGGTAGCTGATTTCCCTTATTCAGGTAAACTCCATTTGCTCCTGGGCAAAGTGCTCACAGTTGCAATATGCAATTCTGAGCAGGCTACGTAAAGCGCTTGTAGTATGCTAAGCAGAAGAACCGCTGGCTACGTAACAAAGAGACACAGTCCAGCCTTTAATTTACAACCAAAGATCTTGATAATCTAGCAGCAGATTTTCACAACACAACCACTCTGTATATCTGCTTTGTTTTTTGGTGTGATTTTCTTCTACGTGCTTAATATGATCCAACAGACCTGTCTGTGCCTCAGTCTTACCATCATCCCAATATTAATTGGCAGGAGCCTACCAAAATCTGATTTACCAGGGAGCAGAATTAGAGGTTACCATGTGGCCTGAGAACATCACAATGCAGAAGTTGCATGTGCATCAGAGTCAGGTGCAACCACTATGATTCTCACAAACAAAGGTTGCAAAATATTGAGAGGAAATTAAAAGAAGTGGCTGTTGTATCCTCCAGATTTGAGTGACAAGATTGTGATGGATATTCAAGAGAAGYTACAGTCTGCCGACTGAATTGTTTCGCCAAGGTCCTTTGCTTAGAATTTCAAGCATCAAATGGAGGAAGTATCCAGAGCTCCTTTTTTTCCTCTCAATTCTTCTCTCTGGAAAAAGAAAACCTCAAAGAGCTGGCCACAGTTTGTAAAATTTCAGATCCCTTTGATCTCAGAGTTATAAGTCTTGTACCTTAAAAGCTGCATTGCACACACATCTATGAAGTTCTTGTTCCATTAGCCAAATTATTTGTTTAAAGCGGTTAAATTTTTTTTCAGATGGTATCTATACTCTTTGGAAGCTCAGACACTTCATGAAATTTACAGGTACTGAGAAAAGGCATCAGGGCTCTTAGATACTAAAATGCTTCCAGTGAAAGACCACACTGAAGAGCCTATAGACTCACTTTATATAACACCATTTAAGAGTGAAGATATTTAAGCAAAGCTGTGGTTTTCTAAAGCAAAAATGTTACAGAAARTTGTGTTCCAGTATCCCTCAAAGACACCTTGACTAAGTAATATTGTACAATTAAAAGCTAGCAGAACATTTGTGTCAGATTGCCGTGGCAGGAAAAGAAAAACAAAAATATTATAGCTCAGTTGATAAAAACGACTCAATGCAGAAGCTATGCCACTGCCTTGGCTTAATTAGGCATTTCAGGAAGTGCACAGTATCTGAGAATGTTCTAGTTTTTACTTTACTTTACAAGGCCTCTCACAAGCTTCTAGCATCCAAGACATTTTTTTGGAGCTTCCAAGTGTTCATATTAATGCAGCTGACAAGTCTGCTTTTTCTCTGCCACGGAAGTTGACCAAAATATGARTACTGTAAAAAAATAAATAAATAAAAACTGATTCAATGAATTAAGATTGTTACCTACCTCTGTTTTAGCAAAACTGAACAGAACCATGAAGAAAATTTTTGAAGAATTTAAGAGTTCCAGGAGTATAATTGATAGATCTACAAAATACTTTTTATTCCAGGAAGTCTTACCCTGGATGATGTCTGAGACAACCTCATGGAGAAAAAACTCCTTTCTAACTACTTATCTACATAAATTCAGTGCTTTTTGGGAACATATTGCTAACGCACAGTGAAGATACTGTAGGTTTGAAACGAAACTTTTACATTATAAACACATTCTTTTTCCTGCAGGATGCACAGGCAAACGGTACCTCTAAGAGTTCTGTCTAAAGGCCAAACTACGCCATAAAGAATTATAGCAGGCTAAMGTACACTGATGCACACAGAAAGGACATTTTGAAGGAAATCACATTTTGAGAAGCATCCACTTTCAGCACTGAACAGTTCAAATGCCTCCTCTTGACACAGGACTACAAATTAATGTATCCCCACTAACCAGTCCTCAGAAATGAGGTGCACTAGATGAGAACATCACCCACAAACCCCAGCAGTGCAAACAGAATGCAAAGCGCAGAATTACAAAACAAGGAGGAAACAACAGAAAAGGGAATRGATTAAGGGTTTTTGTCTCTCTCTACACCCCTGGTCACTGCATCTAGCAACATAGCACTCAACTGCTGCAAATGCAGCTGCATAGCTTACTCCCTTACACTTCAACTACATCAGTTCAGCTGCTCCTCAAAGCTATACTCACAGCATCTGCTCCAGACTTTAAAAATGAAAAGGGCAAGTGATCCAAGAGAGAAAGAACATGAAGTTCTTCTGCCTGCCCCAGCGGAAGAATGTTTTTCCTCAAACAGCCACTACAAACCCATTTTCATCAGAGAACAAGTGATTTCAGCAAGCCATTATTCATCTTTGTATCAGTGGGACAGATTGTATTGCACTAAGGCAAGCAGTTTCATTTACAGTCCATAAACCCACCTTTATCTCCAAGATAAAATACTAATTTTTCAAACTTACATAAAAYAGATCTAAACAAAAGTGTCAAGTATTTGCAATTACTTTCTGATTTTCCTCCAGCTTTCCTTACTGTTCACAGTTGTTAAGGGATTTTACATTCTCAGATCAAGTAACTACAGCATATTGTTTAATATATACTGATTAGTAGACTCATTTTCAGATCTGGCACACAGAAAATGCTTCTGAAGCCAAGACACTTATATCACTTCATTTTGTCTTATGGGTTGTGATTTTACATCAAAAACAGATGTATTTTCCATTCATCACTTTCCACTTGTGCATGTGCTTTATCCATATGACTAATGCTGCACAAACATAACCTCTACATGTTCTTATGGAGATGACAGGATACAACGTACAATTAAGCAAAATGTAAAATTGAGACACTAGCTATTATTTTGTTTTTGAAATCAGAGTTYGAGGAATGCCTTGGAATTTTTTCCTCAGGCATGAAGAAAACATAGCCCTTCAGCAGGGCAATACCAGTGCATGACTTACTCYAGAAATTTAATTTTAGTTTTGACATTATAGACATTCCAGCACGCATCTGAATATCATGTAATTTTTGCCACAGAGCCACTTAAGATTTCTAATCGGCACGCCTCTTTGCAGTCACCGAAACAAAGAGGCCAAAATACCACTTTGGGGCATCTGCTCTGAGAGACAAGAAAGAGCCCCAGAAAAGGATTTTACAGTCAAGACCAAACCACAGAGCTCAGGGGTGCCACTCCTGAGTTACAGCTTTGCTCATGACTGGGTTACTGTTACCGAGTCCCACCACAGGACCAGCAGGTTCCACAACAGGAGACAGGAGGATGGCATTCACTCTGCTTTTGCTAGCCTCTTTGCTTTAGAAGAGAGATTGAAACTGTCAGGGTATTGCAGGAAGATTATTTCCTTATATTAACACAAGACATCCCTTGCATCATCCACCTAAAATATGAAGTTACAAAACACTAATGTATATACTTCTGGAGAACATGTTAATTACTCATTCTGCCTCCAGTTGCAGTATTGCTCTGCTGAGCTCTTCAATGTCCATACATCATGATGCAATTTCTTTGGCTACCGGACCAGCTAGTGAACATCTTCAGAACACAGGACTAGTAGAAACACTGCAGGTCACCAAGACATGTACTGTTGTCACAGGTGCCCTGTCAGACTCTCCTTAATGAGATTACTCTGTCCCATCTTAACAGCAACTGAAATATCACTGCCCTTGAGCTACACAYTAGAGGTCAAAGAGAGCAGAGAAAAAGCAGAGATGTGCAGAACTGGCACAAGTCAAGGTAAGATACTGCCCTTTGCCTGTTATAAGGTAAACAGTACAAGCTTCTTCACCTTTATCAGGTATAAATGAAAAAAAAGGGGGAGGGGGGTTAGTGAGCCCTCTAAGCAATGAGTGTGGGTTAGCAAGTACAGACTGGCTCCTGAACTACTTGAGTGCCTTGTCTAAGTGTTTCCACTGGGATCAAGGGCATGGTAGGATGGGAACAGGAACTGCCCCAGCAGCTGAACAGGCATCAGCTGAGGAAATAAAGCTCTTCCCCACCCCAGGTTTCTCAAGGAAGTGACACAGGAAGTCACAGGACAGAGCTGCAGTATTCTCCAGCCAAAAAAACAAACTGCAATAATACATGACTGGAGAAATAAAAATGTAATACCTGTGTCAAACAGGGAAGAAAAGTGATTGTGAACAACAAGAGATAAATAGATGGGTCTGATCTTAAGTGTGAACAAGACTTTAAGTAAGATCTTGTAGGGAAAGTTACCAAAACCTACAATTAAATGGAAATGGTACAAAACGCCTCTGTTAAAGACAGGTTATGACAGGTTCACCTCATAACTAATTTTCTAGCTAAATGCAGCTAGTTTGTCTGGACTTCAGCAAAAAACACGAAATAATGTTACCTGGAAAATCTAGAGACGGTATGAACAGAAACTGCAAGTTATGTAAGGTGCTTGACTTCACAGGAGATATCCTGTTAAAATGCAAAGCATCAAGCAAAGGCATGCTGCCAGTGACGTTCTTCATAGACATATCATGGGGCCAAAGTTGTCTTTTTTTATTATTAACAATATCAGCAGAAAAAGCAGAAGCTTAATGATAAAATTTGCTGGTAACAGTGTGCTATGGTGCATCTCCTACACAGCATTTCAAACAGAGAGCACTTGGGGATGTGAACATATGAAAAAAAAAATTAAATTCATTGACATAAAAGGCAAGTACACAAAACTAGAAGCTCAGGGGAAAGCACAGAGTTTGGATGTGATCACAAGCTGACAGACCTCCCAGTGTGACGTGGCTGCGCTTGCTTGGCCTTGTCAGAGACATATTTCTAGTAAAGATATAGATGAATTGGTGCCACAATAAAATGGTTTTACAAGGCTTCCTCTGGAATATTGTGAATTTAAGAGTAGGACAGGAACAGAGAAGGGCATGTAGGTGACAGGGGAATGGAAGCTCACCTGGGGAGGGACAACCTAGATTTGTCTCATTTGTCCAGCAACATACAACTGTATGTGTGTCTTTTCCGCACACTGAGCTTTGCTCCTTTCTGATACCTTTTTTTCAAGAACAATTTTGACTTTAAAATATTAAAGTTATTTCTGAGAAAAGCAGCTGTAACTTCAAGGCAACCCGGATGCTGACAACATGGCTATCAACAAAAGGACTGAGAAAAGAGGTAGCTTATTACTCCCCTTGACTTCATTAGCAGTGCAGTAAATAACACTCAGAACTGAAAAACCTTAACCTATTATATCCTGTGGGACCACACGGATCTGTGTTACATCTTGTATTATTACCAAAAGAAAATCACCTCTTCGGTGAGATGGTGGGTGTGCATGCATGTGTCTCCCTGGTGGTATCTCCACTGCCAGGTGGACCTAAATAACGCTGCTCCCAAAAATCTGTTACTACGTTAAATGTTACCTACCAAACAATATTTCTTAAAGAAAAAAAAAATCCCTAAAAAGCACACACACAGTGCACCTTTGACAAAGTACTGAGGAGAATATAGGGTAAATTTGTAGTCCAGAAACAGAGTATAAACATGCAAAATATCTGAGAACTTACTGTACCAGATTTCCGACAACTGTGTCAGAATGGCACTGACAAGTTTATGCCCAGAGATGCCAGCTCTGTTGCTAGGAGCGAAGCATTTTCCACAATGTAGCAAGGGTGCATATTTTAAAGAAGTTGTATTGAACTAGCTTTCAATTAGTCAGCCCTGCAGAAATGTCTTATGATTTCACAGGAGGAATAAAATACTTCCAGCTGAATCATGGTATCTCTTTTGTTCATTTCTGTATTTAGTCAGTTCTGAAGTACATTTCACTTACAGTAGGTTTCAATCATCCAATGTGAGGGGAAAAAGATATAGAAAAAGGTTTACAGGTCTTACCTTTTTATAAGTTTTCTCTTCATTTGTCTTTCTGGCAGAAGTATCTCCATTTTCAGTAACAGACGACATCTAACAACACAAGTTTAGGTTACAAAGAAAGTATTTACTTTAGAAAAACAAGTGTTCAGAATATATAATTTATTAGCCATTTTTTGCTAAATTCAGACACTTCCAAGGACAGCAAGCCACCAAGATCAGTCACACTTCATAGTGATGCTCTTATAGTGAAGTTATCCTTAGTTTTCTTCTTTTTAGATCACTTTAATTAAAACAATGTCCAGAGAAGCCGAAGTTTTTTTTAAATTATTATTAAAGTAAGCTGTTTCTCCTTTGTAGGAGCAATTTGCAACTGCTCTGACATGTCCTATTCTCTTACTGTATCCAAAAATCACTTATCTGACTTACTGAAGTCATTGCTAGTCCAGCTATTATCTATCTTAGAATATTTTACACATTTATTTCTTTGAGCAAGCAACATGTTTTCAAGCACATACACATTCTTTGCTCCTGATAGTTCCTGCTCTGCTACCTTTATCCACTTCTGTATAACATCTCAACCCCCGTTTGGGGGCCCAGACTTAGTCTGTTGGCTGATGCTATCAGCACCAATATCCCAGCCCTGTGCAGGCCACCAACACATTCAGAAGGAACCACCCCTCCAGCTTCACTTTTTCTTTACCAAAAAGGTAAAGACTTTTGCTATAAGCACTGATCTTACACCTAATGTCTACTCTATGGCCATCCCCAATGCAAACCCTCACTTCCCCAGAAGCTGATGCCCTAAAGTACCTCCTCACCATCCAGCCRCACGTACTCCTGACTCATCTGACTTCTCTCAGCCCTGCTGCCATCACCACTAGACCGCCCCTGAGATGCAGCAACCGCTGCTTCCCCCCACCAGCAGGTTATCAGCTACCAGGAGCAGCAGCCCAAGCACTAGGTCTGCCTGTGTCTCCTCAGCTCCCTCATGGAGGCAGGATTAAGAGCAGCCACTGTTGCTGCCTCAGCACGTTCCTCTGCCACCAGCTGGCAGTCRCTGCGCTAGGCCGCTCGCGGTGCATGCAACATCTGCCCTGTTGGCTCCATTAGKGAATTTTGTTCACTAATTTGGATTATTAAGGGAAAACTAACGCAAAGATCAGCAGTAACAAGTTAAAGGTCAAGCTACCATTTCTCAACACCTTTTCTTTATGGGTACTCCACCAACTTTCAAATCACCTCTGCCACTGTTCATATTTAAACCACCTTTTAAAGAACTTTTCTTAGCTTCTAAATTACTTGACCTGCAAACTCTTTAGAGAAGTACAATTATTTTTTTATTAGATGTTATACATTGGCAAGTGAAAACGGGAGCTCCTAGACACACTGCTATACAAGAAAGGTAAAGTCTGGCAAGCTGACTAGATGTAACATTGACTGGAACTCAGTGAATTACATTGACTGGAACTCAGTGAATTTTTATTTTCTGTGTCCGTTTTTTTTTTTTTCTTTTAAGTTGTATCAACAGTGCAGTCCTCTTGCAAACTATATGAACCAAAAAATCATTGTCAGATTTTACCAACAGTTTTGTAATGGAGGCATACATACATACCTTTCTGAACTACAGGGCAAGTCATCTGGAGCTGAGAGCTATGGTCAACCCATTCATTGGTGCCGTTAATATTTTCCAAGACCTATTCAAAAAAAGAGTCTGTTATCATTATACCATCATAGATTTATATCTCATAGAATAGCTTTAGAATTCCTTTTAATACTATTTCTTTGCCYAAGCAGGCAACGATCCAGCTAGAAGTGATGCTGTTCAAGAGCCTTCTCAAATATCTTGGTTACTAGCAGGACATTTAACATACTTAGAAACAAAGTGTCACACGATAAAATCAGTGCAATCTAATTTGCCTTTGCCCTAGATATTTCACTCCTATGGCACTAATAACCCTATTATACAACATTTATATGGAGCAACAGACACACATGTTGTGCAGCATCATGTAATTACAGGTACTCTTCTATAAAGAATTAAAAAATATAACTAAATATATATAATCTTCAGTTCTTAGTTATATAAAAATATAACTAAAACATATACTCTTCACTCACTTGGAACAGTCCATATTTCTAATTCCACCCAAGTAAAAGAGGTGAGCGACAGAAGTGAGCATCTGGAGAACTGAGCGCTGATTAGTTTTAGGTAACGAGCTCATTTTGGAAGTCCTTTGTAACAGTATAATTTTTGCGAGTGATCTTCTTAAGGTGAGGTATTAACTAGTTAAAACGGGTTGACTACATATATGACAGAATATTAAATGTTCAGATATTATTTTACAGCTTTCTGGAATCAGCTCTTCCACCGATCTCACACATCATCTCTAAGCTTACTGATACAGTTATTCTTCTATTTCACTTCTCAGCTACACTAGAAGAAAACAGATATCATTTGTCTTTTAATAGTAAAAGTGGCATTTTGCACCTAACTAAAAACTGTTAAAAAAAGAAATGCTTCCTTCACTGAATTTAATTTTCCAGTAATCTGAGAAGTATCCATAACACCTCTCAGAAGTCTTTTTATAGAAGATTTCAAAACAGTATTTCCTCTTAGCAAGCTACGCTCTTCCTTCCAGCCTCCAAGCAATTAATGTGTCTTAATTAATAATTCCATTACTTGGGTGTGTATTTCCATCAACCCGCACTTCCAGCTCCTGCAAAGACAATGATTCAGTTCAAAAAACTTTTAATACTGACTACAATTTAACTTATCTATATTCATACATTTTATATCACAGTTAACATGAACCCAGGTTCATGCAACTATTGAACAAACCCAGTTTGTTTGTAACTATCAGTACAAAAACACCAGGCACTTCGGTTGAAACCACTTTCTCAAAAAAAAAAAAAAATCTATATTTCAATTTAATCATCAGTTGTGCAAAGGCTACTTAATTAGACTGACCCCTTGGGAGAGCTCTTTCCCAAAACCCCAAGTCATCCCCTTCCTCCCCCACCCTCCTGCAAACAAACCTAGATATGGTAATATTTTCTGCTACTCCTCAAACTTCCTAAGATATGGTCCTAATCAGCAAAGGCCAAATATGAAAGTAGTATAGAAACTTCCTTTCAGTAATACACTAGCTGAAGAAACATCAATGCCAGATGTAGAAGTCTATTTATCCCTATATAGATAAATTATTCAAGAGCAGTAAATTCATGTGAAAATATGCCCCTGTAATGTTGCTAACATGAGGCAGACTATGAGATCCCAGCTGCAGTAACTACTGAATGCACAAATTAACACACCATGGAAAAGGTAAGCTTTTCCTACGCAAGCCAGTTATTTCACTGGTAGAGGCACGCARGAATTCATCAATTTCAGTTCACAGCCTTTGGAGAAGCAGCATTCACAGTGCTAATTTAACCGCTGCGGTGCTGAACGTCCTTCAAGCCCTTCACTTTGACACCCTTTCCGTACTCCTGGCAGGTAACTTTCTGCCTAGCAAACGCAGCCTGGTACAGCGTGCCTCCTCACGTGCTTTACAGTGCGCGTGTTAGGAGCTACCGTTTCTGCAAAGGTCTGGAGTGCCAAGGTAAGTCAGAACTTGCAGACTTGGAACCTATTTCCAGGGTAAGCTACRACTGTTTATTTGTTTCGATGCGGGGAAACCACGTTAACTACCGCACTGGAGGTCCGCATGTSCCTGACAGAGGACAGGCTCACAACAAGGCAAGGCTGGGAGTTGGGGGAGGAAAACATTTTCAAAATACTGTAGGTATTCAACGAGAGACTGGACTATAAAGATGTCTTGTTTAGCTTCTCAGGAACAGACCCCAGCTGGTGATAATACAATAAAGTACTGTGAAAATATAAGAACATATTTCCAGAATCCTCTTGAAGAACCGGCAACCTGGTCTTGGGTCTATCTGCAGACAAAGCTAGTGTGACGCGTTCAGTTCCTGAGATACCAGTTTAAAGCCTTGAACTCCAAGTATCATTATACGCTGTCCTAAGTGCAGATTAATACAACTGCTGTAAATGAAAATGTGTATTATGAGTTAGCTTCTCACTGCAAGTGTCAAATTCTACACTTCCTAACTTCACTCAAGCTGCAAGTCTGCTTTACCCACCACACAGCTGGACTTTTGAGAACAAAATGAGTATGATATTTACTGTGATAGTGGGCAAGCATGAGCTTCCTATCCAGCTTTTCTTTTTTTTCCTTGAATTTGTAATTGCATACTTCTTGCACTTCAGAAATTCATCTTTTATTGAAAACAGAAGGCATCCATATTGCTAGCTTATAAGTAAGTACCTGCTTTTACATAACCTTAATTTCTGAGTTACAGCACTACTGTTATTACTCTAATGGTCTCTTAGCTCAACTTCCTGTGAACATCAGAATTCCTACCAACTTCAACAGAAGTAGGCCGCCATGACAAACACTACAAATACATTTTTATGGGCCTAATATGCAAACTCAGTCAACCAAAAACTGGTTCTGCCCTCTTTCTGTTATCAAGAAAACATTCTCCCACTTGAAGAACACATTTCGCCCCATCTTCTGATCATTTTTAAAAGATAAACACACACACACACAAAATACACTGCTTAGGAATCACATTCCAAATTTCTCGCTACAATTACTATCATGTCCTGGCTAATAATTAAGATGTGTATTTTTCTCCTAGCTTTTGAGAGAGACATTCACCTCTGGTGTGTACTGCTAAGTTTCCTGCACTAGTAAACTCACTCAGAAGGGGAAATCTCATCTGAGCGAAAAACTATTGCTATCTTTTCATCTCTCATTTTGAATATGAGGAATAAAAAAGGGAAACAAAATGACCCTTTAAATTTCCCGGTGAGCACAGCGAGAGGTAAAGGAGAATACAAGAAACAATTATGCCTCTTTATGTCTGGTAAGACATAAATACCTGTAGACTGTTTGGCGCAGACAGATTTTGCATGTTTAAGAGTCTGAAGAAGACACAACTGGGTTTTCAAGAAACACTTGGAAGACTTTTCTAACGAATGCATTAGGATGGTACATAAAATTCTGGAATTAATGTCAAAATATGGTTCTCATACTTTTGTGCATTTCTGGTAAGGTATTTATTAAAGATAGACACTCATAAAGCTCTATCTCTGCAGAAGATACAAAATACCAGAAATGGAGCAGCTGCCTCCTTGGAAAAGCATATATAATTTCATAATAAATTCACATCAAACATACTAAGTTAGCACCAGACATAAGTGTAGATGATCATACTAATATCTGCTCTAAATAACTGTAATCTCTCAACCAAAGATGGTATTCTTGACAAAGGCAACTTGTCAGAACCACTTGCAAAAATGTCATAAACAGTACTTCTAATTACAAAGTAGAATTTGTAATGTCTTCCATTAGAAAGAGTCATTATTATCACAGTTAAACTCTTTGGTAGCCTTTGTCACTCCTGCTAATGTGACTTTAAAATAGCATCTTTTAAGACAACTATAAAAATTACTTATTGCAAAATTCACTTTTACTGGTAAAATTTGCACAGTAACAATTTTTTTTTGTTGTAGTAGCTGTGCAAGTCAGCCCCTCAATTCACTAAAAAGACTTTCAAATCTATAGTGATACACTTCCATCAAGCCTCTTGAGAGACAAAGTGCCTAACTTCAGCCCCAACGTAAAACTAGAAAAATTTCTTATGCAGTGATATAGAAAGGCAAGAAACTTCCAAACCAAAAATGCTCCACAATGGAAGAAATCCAATAAAATTTATTCAATTCAATAATGAAAAAATTCTTACTTTATAGTTATCTCAAATATTTGCTCCCTCACTGAAAACATGAATTGGATTGTATTGTCCTTCTCACCTTCCCAGCAAACAGAGTAAATAGCATAAGATTTCACTCCTGCTCCCTCATATCACATTTCCCTCTTTCCAATCTTTTCCATCCTTAATTTATCCTCCTTTACCAAACTCTTCCAAGGTAAGGTTCATCAATCAGACAACAAGCTTAAGAGAGCCAACTTCCAGCAGCTTTTTAATTCATTACTTCTCTACTACAGTGATAGGCATCCACTAAGAATCATTGTTGCAACATGAAAGTTTTAGGAGATAGTAGTTCCTGGACAAAAAGGATTTCAAAGAAATGACTAATAAGATGATAATATTATCATCATGCCACAAAAGTATAAAACAGTAGTTGAAGAGCAAAGGCAATAACGAAGCTAGCTCTCCTGCCTATTCAGGTTTTATGGCAGTCAAGACTAGAGCTCACATCTTAGGCACTGACCAAACTTTCCCCACATATGATGCATTTATAACCTCCTTCCTGTGTGGATTCTCTGCCACTTACTATGGAATTATCATCAGTAACAGTTTTCCCAATTAGAGGTCTTCTCTACTTGCCTATTTTTTCCCACTAGATTTGCTGAAATTCTAGACTACTGTCAAATCTTGTTGACACTGGCTGATAGATCTCCTTTTCCTTCTCCAGGAAAATTTGAATAGTAGGATTATTTAGAAGATTATTTGCCAAGGAAGAGACTCAGGACACAAAAAACATCCTCTGACACACACAAAACTTGCCTGCATACATCTTGTTTCCTTGGGAAAGCCATATAGAACTTAAGTAAAAATCAAAGTAATTTATTTGGCTACTTAATTATATGAAAATACACATTGAGTTCACATCTTTTCTTTGTAAGTATCCCAGACATTAGTTTGTGAAACAGTTCTTGACAGCAGAAACCATGCAGTCACCTAAGGTCAAACACATCCCTATGACCATATACCTGATATACTCAAGGAGCAAAACCTAAACGTTTTAGGTCAACATATCCTGAGAATGAAATGAAAACGCTTAGGTATTGTGAAGGACAGGACAATCRTTAGAAGTCCTGGAAAAGCTTTTTCTTTCCCCCTTGATCTTCATGAATTTTCAGTTTTGGGGCTTCAGTCCGAGAACCTGGAAGCTCRGCAACGTCCTCGGGGCGGTCGGCTTGCGGAGATCCCTCCGCAACGGCTCCGGTCCCCCGCCAGCTGCTGCGTGTCCAGAAGCGCCGGCAGCACCTTCCTCCTGGAGTGCCACCTCCTTMCAAACACCAACCCCAAGGGCTTGTTGCTGCACAGGAGGCACCGCTAGTTTATCCTGCCAAAAATCTGGCAGAGAAAACATGTCGTATGAACTGTACTGAGTGGTAAGGCCTGTTATCTTGGCAACCTCCCCCTGCCTTTTCTTGTCTTTTTTTTATTATTTTTTTTCCTTTCTTTTTCCCAAGCTGATTATGGAAGTTGAAAGTGTGACTGAAAGTCAAACTCGCTGGGTGAGTGAGAAATTAGTGAGAAAACTGTAAAGGCTGTTTCATTAGAAAGACTAACCTTTTCCAGTTTTCAATAATTAATATTAGGATACAACTTCAGATGTAACAGCTTCACTGAGTTAAAAAAAAAAGTGCATATGAGAAATTGCATAGCTTGTTGTGCCCAGTAAAAAATGAATTATTCCTATGACATCCCTACATCCCAGCTCATTTTGGCCAGTTTCACGCAAACTGTAAATAGTATACTAACAGTAATGAATTTCAAGTCTGAAACAAAATGAAAAAGAGCTTTTTTATTTTTTTTCTTCACAGTCTTGTCTTCATGGTAACGACAGGACAGCACAACAGCCACTTTTGAACTATACAGAGACACAAGCACAGGCATCACRAAGCTGCTTTTCATCTCCTCTAAATCACTTCAGTCGTTCACATCACCTTCACTTTAGCTTAGTTTGTGTCTTGCCAGATCTTTTAAGCTCTCAGTAACTAAAGTAAGTACAGTGCTATGATTTTGGGGCTGTTTGATCCCTTCAAAGATCCCTATTCTGAAGGGGGCAGTAATGTATTCAAATGAAAGTCTAAGATGTAGTAACAGGAGGACCAGTCTTTTCTTAGTTTGCAAACTGAACTTGATAATTAATTTATCAGAGGGAGTAATTATAACTTCAGAATTATACATGTTTATGTTTTAATGCTTTGTCTTACAGCAAGAAGTGCCAGATCATCTATTACTCTTTCTTAGCCTTCAGAAAGGAAAAGCACATAAAGGATAGAAGAACGTCAGTAAATTTCACCTCCATCTAAGTTTACAAATACAAAATTTCTGTCCCATTCGAGGAAATGCCATTAGTGCTTTAGGCTACTCTCTGATGTGAAACAGACTAACTTACAGCTATAATATGCAAGTCACAGAAACAGCCATCACAGTATTACAAGTTCTAGCTGCATACTGTTTTCTGCATGTACAAAATGATCACATCCTTTGTTTTGAAAATAAGTGCTGTAATTTTTTTTTCAGATGTATACTTGCTTTCTACAATGGAAATAAAGTTGCTTTTTCATTACAGGAAGTAAAGTTTACGAATTCTTGGAAACACAGCAAATAGCGCTCCTCCAGCAAAAACCATCCCTTTCCATTTGTAATTCACRTATTTTTGAAATTTTACATCTTATGGATAACTTGAAAGTCTGGTAGGAAGAATACATGCACACTTGTGCTCCTAACTACTATGGGACTTTTCCAAATCACTGGTCCTAGACTAGCAATCAGAAAGAACAAACATTTGATCCCTGACATGACTGACGTCACATTGTGTACTTTGCAGAAATTACTAACAGGACCTCCTTTTATAAAGTGAAAAGGCCTCATTATTTTATTTTTTTTTTTTGGTAAGAGACTGAAAAGCATACAAAATAGAAAGCTAYACTGTACAAGTCCAAAGGAGAATTCCTAGTTCATTCTTCTAGTTTCGTAATTGTGATTTCATATGCCGACAACAGTAGCTTCCAAGAGATCAGCAGCCTTTCTGTAAAAGCCTATAGGGGTTAACAAATTAATAAAAATCGTAAGATGAGGTCCTGATCTTCTTTGAAAGAAATGAGAAAAAGAAATGCCCTCATGCTGTATAAAACTACACAACAGAAGAAAACAGAAGTTGCTGTGGCATTATAGGAAAGGGCAAGGGTAGGAGACACCTCACATCCAGAACCACAGCTTCTACTACTTTTGCAATTTTAATATGACAGTGGTCCTGATGCTTCTAACACATAGCAGACACAGGACTTTGAGATAACATTACCGCACAATGCAAACTGTCTGACAAATTGCTGCACTGTGTTAGGAAAAACTGTTGGATAGGCAAGTGAAAAAAAAACAAATGGAAAATTTTTCTACATTTGACTCTGTCTGAACATGGAAAATTGAGAGACAGGGATCACATGACACATTGCAACCATGATTTTTGGAGGGAAATCCAGGCAAGCAGAAGCACTTAGATAACTGGTAGGTAAGGTCCAATGGGAGTGAAGTCTCACACATGAGAGAAAGGAGCTCAGGAGAAGTGCTACTTTCTAAAGAAAAGACAGAAAGGTGCAAACAAACTTAAATTGCCAGGAGGAAGGAATTTAATTAAACCAAGATCTTTAGTGAACCAGAACTCCAGAAAGAATTGTACAGGAAGCAGCAAATAGGTCAAACGGCTAAGGATAACTATAAAAAGCACAGAGTGAACATATAGCAACAACAGAAGAGGAGCATAGATGAAGACAGTCACACATAAGAACAGACAGCAAGACAATATTCTTTTAAACAAAGGAAAAGGCACTACACAGGGCAGATGTGGAGAGTCAGACAGCAGTTATGTCTGGATTTCAAACACCCAGTACACCTTTGCTTCAGAGTTCACATTAAACAACTTCAAATGATCAGCAGCTCTGATAAGTACTTAGGCTACAGACACCATGGGAATTTTCAAACAACAGCTGAAGCCCTCTGAGACATTAGAAATTGACCCCAACAGCACATCTAGGATGTTCCATAATATAACGTCTCAGAAGAAAACGAAGGACAAGCACCAAGGCCACCTTTAACATGGAAGAGAATGACTTAGAAAACAGTGACAGTTCAACCTAACTTCAGTTCACAAGTTATGGGCTACAACTTGTACATATTCTTGCTGTTGACAGATCAAATGWCAAATCGATAGGTAAGAAACACATGGATTAGATGAGAGCAAATCAAGTTCAACAAAGCTGTTTTTCTTCATCTAGCAATTAAGCATGTGGAGTGGCTAAGGGATCTGCACTGGAAGCAGTAATGAGGCCTCAGTAAAGCTTTAAGCAACATCTCACATCGCACTCAAAAACTAGCTAAAACAGACAGTCAAGGTAAAGCTGCTCTAAAGCATTAAGCAAAGCCTCAGCTGGAGCATTTGTATCCAGTTCTGACCACAGTACTTCAGGAAATACAGGGACAAGCTGGTGATCATCAAGCGATAACAATAGAAGCAAGAGGTTTAAAAATTGAAAACTATGTTGGAAGATGTGAAAGAACCAGAATTCAGTCCAAGTTACAAAGAAAAAAGACCAAAGAGATAYAGTGATTATTCTCAAATTCATAAGAAGGAAGCAATAACCTTCCTCTTGCAATCAACAAAACAATTACTAGGATAGGAAACTTGTATGAAACATTATCAACTTCACAACAGCTGTAATACTTTATTTTAACAGCTTAATCTCCTCTACTCACCCTCCTTTTTCTATTTCAACAGAAGAACAACTATAATACATTTTTCTTCTAACCAACTCAAAATTTCTGTGCAAACTTTCCAGCAAAAGTGCATAATGAAGAAAGACAATAGATATGATTTTCTTAACTAACAAGAACACTCTCAAAAAAGACTTTTGAGACACAAGACATAGGACTACTCTGGTCAAAAAGTTGAGTAAGCACTAAAGCTTATGGCATGATTTGTTTACCTGCTGTCCATAGGTTACTGGCAATTTCTAGGTCACAACGAACTGGGAAGTGTCTAGCCCAATAGGACATGAGTCTATAATCAACCATATTAAAGTTTGTAGAATAAAGGCACGCTGCCAAAACAACAGCCTCAAAGCAAGAGTGGATTAGTCATCAGGTCATCTATGCCTTTTTTCCCTCCCCAGATCCTGTAAGTATAACTTTTATACATATAGCCTCCACCGAATGCTAGTTAGCTTTTCAGCAGCTAGTTATGATGTAGCCTTTACATAAGAAATCTGAGTCTTTGAAACCCCACTTTTGTCTTCATCAGAGTGCCTTACCACACAAGAGTAAAAGATAACTTGAATGTTGGAACAGACTGTTTTGGAGAATTGTGATCTGTAGTATTGTAGATTTTTAGGATGGATTAGGCAAACGTTTCAAATGTAGTTAGTCCTGTCTTGAAGGAAGGGACAAGGGACTCTGTCATGATCTCTCCTGTCTTTCATAGCATCACCACATACAGCTTCAGTTGTAGACARTGACAATTTCACTTGATGTGAATTGGTGCAGCTGCAATCCTGCCTTTCAGATAGGCATTTGCCTCCTCCCTTGTGCCAGCACTAATGCTCCTCTAACTCCAGAAGAACCTACCCAAGCAATTGAACTCGAGAAGAAAAAAAACCTACCAAAAACTAATCGTAACAGAACTACTTATAAATGAAATTACAGTTTTTGCATGGACTACCCTGAGATCAGGCAGAAAATTGGAAGGGAATGAAGAAGGTGATGCAATATGTCAGAACTTTGGCCCACACTGAACAAGAGATCCTTTGTCTCAATTGTTTCAGTCCCTTACATGCTTCCCGCATAGCTGTGAGTACACTTGTGACCAAACTGGGCAGGAATACTGAGAAACAGGCACACACAAGAATTACTCTGTCCCAAACAGGCTGGGTAATAACACCAGAAGTAAGCTCAAAACTAAATTTAGGAGAAGGAGCTAGAGAAACAGATGTCAAAGCTTAGGCTCTCAGAAGTATATTTAAGCAGTGACTTGTCTTTCAGGTGCTTAGCCTACCTGAAAAATCAGGAATGGATATAGAAGACTGACGTAAACAACAAATTTGAAAGTCATCTCTAAATTTGGGTGAGACACTCTTTAATTAGGGTAGTATATTAAATAATAAGTTATCATGACTARTTAAGGGGAAAAAATGCTATGACTGCAATTAGCAGAAGATTTCCTTGAACCCTACCACTTTATTTTTAGTTAGAATTTAACAATAAGTTGACTTTATTATTGGAAAATAGTAACAAACTCTTGCACTATTCTCAGCAGAGAATAAATTCGACATCAGTAAAAATCATTGACTAGATCAGTAAGTCTTGACTTTCTATAGAGCAAAGCTGCTCAAAGATCTTTCTCAACACACACACACAAAGCTGTGGAAAAGGAAAGGATTATCCAATTTTATGAAATGTTTCATAAAGTACAAAACTATAGTCCACCTTATTCAAATGACTCCTCCAAAATGTTTCTTTTTAAACTATAGAGAAAGCTTCAAGAAGGGAAAAATAATTTCAGAAGCTGAATCAGACAAGAACAGTTTAAAACCAAGAACAGTTAAGGAAAGATTTGCTCAGCATGTAAGGAAATAGCTGCTATTTTTCATGGCTGCTGTCTAGCTACCATAGAACAGAGACAGGAAATTTTCAGCAGCTGAATAGAATTACAACATGAAGTACCCCAAAATGACTTCTAATATTTTAAAAATTTATGCCATTCTCCGATTATGTAGCTGTTTTAAATGTAAATGATACTACTCTAATTAGCATTTACTGTATACTTTGGTTCTGAGTCAGACTTACATGGGCAGATCAGAAAAAGCATCTGACTACGTTTTTTTTCCCCCTTCGGATGGCAGCCAGACAATGCACGGAATTTAATTCTTGTCTGAAATTACAAATAAACTTGTAATGTACTTTAAGACACAGTTATGCACCAGAGTACATATGCATCCTACTGACATTAAAAAATATGAGGTATACACTGTGCAAACACACGTAAGCAGCTATTTTAAGGTATGGAAATCTAGACACAGAGTTTTTAATGGTGATAAAAACTGTTTATTTGAAAATGTTTGTAAAACCTCCTAAATTCTCTAAGTCTTTTAAAACCAATTGATACAACAGAATTGCTTCCAGCAGCCTTTCATTTGCCAAATGAAATTAAAAAAAAACTGTCCCTGAACATTTTTGGCACAAAGTAAAATGAAGTCATTATTAAATATTTTTGCCAATTCCTGACCTCTCCACTGATTTTCAGATGCAGCTCATACTCTATAGCACTGCACCAGCACTAACATTCCTGTATGCAGATAACTCAAATTCATAAACAATACCTAAAAAACACCACCACTTTCTTCTGGTGTGACTTATCACCAAAAGGGAATGGCTCTCCAGCAGCCGTAAGTGCAAGCAGCGGGTGGGCAATCTGCAGGAGGACACGCGCCACCTGGCACGGCTGGATCTTCAGCAGGACAGGCCAGAACCTGTCAGCCTCTCCAAAGGAAAATGACCATGAGTTTTCCTGTAAACGACAGAGGTCCTCGACTTCTTAAGAGATCTCAGTGAGAATCTGTTCACTCTACACAGAAGCCCTTTGAAAGGCCATCTGTATTTCTCAACGCGCCTTTACGACTAGGTTAGAAAAGGCATGCAGTGTTATCTCAAGAGAGTTAGTGACCCTCACCACAGTTTTCAAAGGTAAAAATACAGCTTTCAGCGCTTATGAAGAGAAAATYCATTCATCACACTAACAGAATTCAGTCCATTTCTGTCCAATGTGCTCTCTTTTCATGAATCATTAGCTAAAAGGAGAACAAAACCCCAACAAGATAAAATATAGACACTGGCTATGAATTGACTCATTTGTAGTTTCCATAAATCAACATTAAAAGGAAGGATGAATTAAGTGTAGAGGTTCTTCATAGGAACAGAGTGCTCTTATCATTTAAAGTACACCACTTTCTAATACATACGTGTATATATATATATATACACACACACACATATATACACATCTATATACATATACACATACAAATTATATATATATATATTATATATAAAGCATATTCCACTTTCTGATAGGCCTTACTCCACATGGCTTAGCAGCAATGTTTAATTACATAACTGTAATCTTTTTAAGGACAGCATTGTACTGGTTATTGAATTATTTGTTATTTTTCAGTCCAAAAAGATATAAATATGCATGATGAACATCATGCATTAATTAAATGTATTTATTAACACTGCCTCTCAATAGTTGCTCTTAGCAGTGTGCTCTTATCTTATAAACCCCTCATTTTTGCGTCTTCTCCCAGAAAGAAGGCTGATGATTAGTTATGTAACTGAAAAGGAATACTTATTAATATTTTGTTCTGACTAGCTACGCTTTTACTTTACAGCAAATAAAAACAAAACGGACTTGAGTTTGCTTGTAGTATGATCCTATTATAAGATCATTATTAAACTGTACTGCAGCCCTGAACTAGTTCCTAAAGACCTGGAAAAAAAAAAAGAATAAACCTAACTACTGTACTTCATTACACTTTCTCATCCTTCTGGCAGCAAGTATGGACCACAAAAAAGGCAGAAACTGCTCCTATAGTATCCTCATTGCAGAAGCAGGAGCAGTAGGTAATAAAAATGGTGGGGATGGTGGAGACATTTCTCTTGAAGAGTGCAGAATTATCTCTGTGTGTAAGAAAACGCAACTAGGTTAAGGAGGTGCTGGTCAGCTAAGACTTRGGCTGCATGCAAGGGAACGGCAGAAAGACAGAGGGAAAGCGTGAGATGTTGTAGGATGTCTCATAAGGTCAGACTGAAGGTGCTGTACTATGCAAAACCAGCTGCTGTTCATCAACAGGGACTGGCACTGATTCTGCATAAAAGCCATGAAAATGGGGACACTAGTCCCACATCCCTTCATAGGGAATGGCTTTCAGCAGAAAGCACTGGTTTAGAAACAAAGGACCAAGGTTGCACCTCTGTGAAGAAAAATGAGTTGCTGTGACCTTGCTGAAGAAGGCTATAGAGGACAAAGACACAGAGCCCTAACTCAGCAGCTGATGGCAACCACTGGTAGGTACCCTAAGGGGTAAAGCACAGTTGGGGAAGSAGCTGCCTCCAAATGGCTACATTTGCAGTAGCATGGCTAGTCTGTGGCACAAATGCAACTTCTGAGTGCTGACACATCTCAGGGCAGATGGAGGAGGAATCCTTGGAGGGGTTGTACACACACATRATAGGTACCTTAAGCTGGGAARGTGTCCACTTTTCCGCACTCAGAAAGCAACTACACCTCTGGAAATCCTGCCCCTCTGTGTTATCCTTCACTTTGCTCATTTCCTCTGCTGTGTTTAATGCACACACAGCAGGACGCAAAGTAAAACTAGCTGAGAAGCAGACTTGGTTTTGCTTTGAAGTCCTGCAAAGAATGGACAGGAAGGAGTGTGGACACTGAAGCAACAGAATGGAGAGCAACCTGGGACAAGGGAAAAGGAGAAAACAAGGAAAGCAGGGCGGGAGGGGGAAACTTGGCAACAGACCTGTGGACTGCTRATCAGCAAGGAAAGGAAGAATGGGAAGGAAAGAGATGGATGGAGGACAAGAGGGCTGAAGTAGAGGGAAAACATGGAAGCAAAGAGACAGATGYGGATGGAGAGGCTCTCTCCTTTGGTCTACTAAAAAATAGACATGCTGTGCCATTAACTTTCAGCCGTCAAAAAAGACCCTTAAAATTGTTCAGTGTCTGACAGCATGCAGTTTTTTTTATAGGGAAGAGGGCAGTGAAAMCAAAATCTGATTTTCATCCTCAGGATGATGCAAGTATGTTTGCTCCAATAAGCAGAAAGGTCAGTCCACAGTAAAGCGCAGATATGTATACAAATAGCTGTGTCACAAAAAGGGCTTCAGATACTCAACCTTACCTCATTTGCCTGCCTGCCAGGTGATTACTACCTGTATGAAATGACTTAGTTCCTTGGTTAGTATTAAGGCAGCGGAATAAAACAAATCAACTAGCCCCAAAGCTCAGCAGATTTTAGCCGTAGGGGTGACCTCGCTGACTTGCTCCTGAGCTGCAGAGAGGCTGTGAGAACTGTTATCTGCAGAGGACCACTAAAGAGGCCTATGCAAACAAACCAGAACCGGCTCCTGCAGAGGCCCATCGTGGGTCAGCAGACCCCAGCAGCACACTATACCGAATCACTTCTGCGTGCATCYGGCTACTGTAGGAAGAAAGGACTGGCCCGCCTTGGCTGCATTGCATTCAGGGATTTGCAACTAGCTTTCGTGAGGTGGGCTACAAATTACACAAAGAAATTTAGCCTTCACATTCAGTGAAAAAGCATCACTCCCACCCAATATTTTTCCCTACAATGTGACACCAACTARTGTAGCTAGTGTATCTGTGAGAGACGTGGTGTTTTTGAGCCTTAACAGTGCACATTGGTACAAAACCTGGTACACAGCTTCGTGCTCCCAAACTGTTAAATAGGATTTTTACACGCACCTCATAATAGGCACAATGTCATTACGAAGAATGGCCGCCGTTCGGAAAATGGCTGCAATTTTAAACAGCCAAAACAGGTTAAAAACAAAAAGAAACCCCCAAATCCAAGCTTCTACATGCCTCTTGAAAAGTTATCACTATTAAACTCATGACCTTTTCTAATTATCAGCCTGCCTCATCTTCCTTCAATAGGCACTTGAGTACAACTGGCTTGAAGATAACCACTTTAATCCTTCCTACTGCCACTTCTTAAAAAAAAAAAGGGGGGGGGGTTAATCCTGTGAATCACTGCAAAGATCAAAGCATCTCAATGAGGAACACAACAAGTAAAGTAATATTTGCAGATAGATGAATCTAAGCTATTACCCACATGAATAATTTTGGCTAAGACAAAATCAATCATACAAAGAATTCTGATACCAGGAAAACAGAGTAGAAGGAAAGAACAGTCCTATAGATTAATAAACAGATRTAACCTGCAAAAAAGCAAACAATAACATTGAAGAATTCAGCAAGATTTTAGGTACCTCTTCTAAAGCCATTAAGCATAAAGTATTGCAATAATTTTAAGGAGCATACCTTCTACATTATTCAAACAGGAGTATGTCAAGATTTTAGAATTGGTCCTGTCTCTTTAATATTTTAAGATCTGTTTTACAATACCTACTCAATGGATTGTGTCAACATTTGGAAACATCATCCTTCATTATTATTGCAAATATATTGGTCTTGAACTAGAAGATGTTGGTAAATCATGTTTTAAAAGCCTGTCAAACAACAAAGTTGCATTACAGTCCACATTTGTAATGGCCTTCCAAATGGTGCCTTAAAAAGTAAAACAGAGAACTGAAAGTCTAGGTGCAACTATTCTATAGCAGAAAATAATATTTGCATGCACGAAAGATGGCTTGCACATTCTCCGAGCGTGATGAGGGTTACAAAAGGAACCTTTGAGCTAAAGAAAGCTGTCAAAGGAGCAAGATGAGAAGCTGACCTGCTTGAACCTGTATTTGTTTTGCAAAATCCTGTGTTATACCGCACTTATGAAAACAAAGACAAGTGTTTCAGCCCCTTCCCTATGTCTGTTACTAGCAACCAAAACAAGCCTCACAACGATAAGAAGCACAACCACAATAAACCAGAAAGAGACAAAAAAAGTTGAAGTTACCTCTGCAATGTGTTTTGATAACACAAAATTAATATCATAGACATCTAGGCATGTCACACACTCCTTTTCCTCTAACATTATGCTATGCAAATCCGATCACAGATTAAAGAGAACAGAAAGGTTGTATGGATAGTATTTTTCCTCTAATTCACATAGAAGTTTAATTACAGGTAGAAATACATGATATTACTACTGTGATACACCTTCATTTACACTGCATGGCCATGTTTTCCTTCTCCATTTTAGCAAATGTTTTCTTGTGCAAATTTTATTATACTAGTTTATAGCTGCTGCAGGAACGTACCTCTTGCATTTTTGCAGAGACCTCCCTTACACTCTGCTCTGTTGCAAGGCCCCAACTGCAAAGCACCATGTTCAACGTGAAGTGCTTGCAGCCCGTGTTCCTGCATCCCACAGGGAAGGATGCCACAGAAAAGCCTGAATTTCTCACAGTGTTTCACCCTGGACATGATCGTGTAACTTCTAGCAGTAACTATACCGTTCATCAGGCATGTTCCTTCACATGTACATCAAAATTGTTAAAAAGTGATTTTTCAGCTCTTTCCTATTCAAAAAACAGATTCAAACTAACTTACCATTTTAGCTGAGAAATTGTCTAGTAGGAGTGGAGCTAACCTGAAGATGACTGGTGACCCATTTTAAAGGCAATGTCTCAAAATTCCACCACTAAACTCTATTAATACTCTCAGGTTAGCTTGAAACACATTCAGTGTTTAGCTCCCTCCTGCCCCTTTTGCAGCTAACTTACAATTCTTAACAGACAAGCTTGTATTTGATAACTATGGAAAAAAAGAGAATGCAATTTCTCCCTGCCCCTTCCAATACTTTGCACCAAATGAAATTCTTTAACATTTTTGAACTTCAAGATAGTTCATAAATTCATTCTAACTAAGCTTTTTGTAGAAGGCATCATTTCATCAATGTTAGATTTGAGATACGACACGAAGAACTGCCTTTGCAGCTCATTAAATCAGTGCCATGTTGATAGGCTTGGATGCTGCGGTATGCAGGATCTTCTGTTCGCAAGTTTCACCACTACATTCTTGCACCCCAGCTTTGTCACTGCATACTTTTCCAAACATAGCTTTCTCCTATCACTTGGCACCATAAAATATTATTTCCATAGGCCTGTACTATTTGCAAAAATGCAAAGACAATGCCATAACTGACCAAAGTGAATGAACAGCCAGCACCAATTCCCTTGAGATGTTTTTCTGGACAATGTTTAGAAGACTTATAGGAACAAAGTTATGTATCACAAGAGGTGGCTCAAAAATAAGGTGTGAGATCTTTCAAAGCATTTCTGAATATATGTGCTTCCCATTGCTTTCTGCATTACCCTTAGTTTGRATTACTTCAGCTGCACACATTATTTGCATGTAAGAAGTCGCAAAATGAGACAAACAACGGTAAGGGAGCCAGTAAAACTGCAGCAATTTTACTCACTTTTTACTCATGAGATTATGAGAGTAAAATTATTCCTATGCTTAACTGCTTGCAGAATCAGGATTATGTTTAAAAAAAGTCATAAAGTGAACAAAGATGTCACCTTCACCACTACAGTTGCAGAAGCATCCTCATACGATAGGGAAAGCAATAAACTTAATAGTCTTGCTTAGGGAAAAATAAAAAAAGAAACTCACAGTTCAAAGCTGTCTAGAAGGGAAACTTGCACGCTTTCATTAGTCCTATGTGTAAAGACAGGCTTACATATGAAACCTTCATTTACTGAGAAGTTCTCAAATGTTAGGCTGTCAACACTCAAATCTTCAGATGAAAAGCTGGTTCATCTCTTATGGTAAAAGATTCTGTATTTCAGTCAGAGCCTGCCAATAAGCAAAACACACAGGACAAGCAGATAACTCCAAGCACGAAAGCACAGATTCTCCAACATTTTTATTTCTGTTGCAGACTTGAGCAAGTTAGTGCTTCTGTCACTTTTCTAATTTCTCCCCACAAAAAAAGGAAATCATGTCCTAGCTACAGAGCTGCAAGGATCAGCTGTTTTAAACGTTTTAAAATAAGATTATTACCGCTGTTGCCTGTTCTGACTTTGCTTTGGGAGTAGTTAGAAGACTTCCAAAATTTGAGTGCACTGCAGACAGTTTGAAATCACTGAATTCCCTCGCAGGGCAGCAGATTTAACCACCTTGCTCTGGACTGAACCTTGGCAGAACCGTGATTTCACTCCTTGTAGATGCGTGTTAACAACTGTGTAATACTGCATGGCTTCAAGAGCAGCATCAGAAACCATTCCCTCCTCCCCCACTCCCCACTGTATGTTTATTTGTCAACTCCGCTGGTAAACTTGAGATAAATGCATTATTAGTTGTCCCCTCTGTTCCCCCACGCCTCCTCTGATTTTTCAGACATCCATTTCTGTCCCATCAGTTCTTACAACGTGAGGTTCAGCTGGGTTAGTACTGCTCATCACGCAGCAGGCCACAGCAGCAACGAAGAGCACAGCGTGCTAACCTTCCAGTTATGGAGTTTAAAAGGTGAGTGCTACAGAAGAGAAGCTTTATTTATTTTGTACCTGCATAAAGAATCAAATGCATATTAAACACATTGCTTTCTTCTAAGTGGAAAAAAAAAACCCCATATATTAAATACAGGGTATTATTCATCTAGTTTCTCATTTTAAGGAGTTTTGCAATAGGCCTGAGCTTAAAAAAAAAAAAAAAAAAAAAAATCAACCCAAAAGAGTGAGACAAGTAATTGAAGAGTCCTACACTATTCAGACCACCTCCATATTTCTAACATTATTTTGTCTGGGCATAAGCCTCAGTAATCGAAGTTTTAGGAGATGCTTGTAAATCCATCCACCCTCCAGGGAGATCAAGGCACTTTGAATGTTTTTCAGAGTAAATTTTACTAAACATGTACATTTCATTTGATTTTACTCAACCCTAGTGATAACAAAAAACTGTGTAACACATAGAAGAGGACTTTTAGTTGAAAGTGTGATTTTAAGATTCATTCAGATTTAAGATTCATTTAGATCTTGGAATGAGCTGTAATAAAAATTCACCTAAAACAAAAATCAGTTTCAGGAAGGAAGGAAGGTAAGAGTTTATGGCATTAAAAAATGCTTCCATTCACAAAAAATGGTGAGAGGGGAGAAAAGCACTAACAACTTGGCCTTTAAAATCAGGCCTAAATTGTAAACATAGGGAAAAGTAGTTCTCAGGTTTCCCTTACAACAAAAAATAATGTTACAAAACAGGTTTGTATCTGTTTATAGACCACCTTGAGCAACAGTAAGAATWCAAGTATTTCATCAAGATGCTCATTAAAAGAAAGATGTGAAGTTTGACGTTGTAAACTTTCCACAGGCTTCTGYTATTTCTTCTTATTCTTATTTCTATATTTCTCCATATATCACTTTCCTGACAAATAAACATCTCTGTTTAATTACTTTCTGTAGTAATTAYGAACATAATTAATGTTCCATAGTCTGACTGACAAAATTCAGATTTCATGATAATGCTAAAGAGTTACTTTTATATGATTACGTATACATTAAAAATATACTTCCTTGTATAATTAACCTTTCTCCCTGACAATTCAGGATATAAATAATAAAAGTGCCACATACTTCAAGCCTAGTACAGGAGCCAGATCACTAAGGTCTCTGTAAAAGGTCACCCCACACAAGCATATTATGCAAGTCTCAAGAAAATAAAGAAAAACTGAAGGAAAATACAAGACAAGAGAAGTACGTCTAGGGGCTGATAGAGGTAGATATGGAGCAGGCAGGGGCCTCGCGGACACACTCTCCTACAGAGCCGAAGAATCATGGAAACCATGTGGGATCCTGAAAAGGGACTGGAAAATTTGATTTTTTTTTTGGTCTATTTTAATCAGATACTCTCCCTTTTCCACAAAGATGTACCAGTGCTATATCTCACTGTTGTCAGAACCATTTGCAGGAGCAAACATCTCTACAGCAGACACTGCACGTCCTGTGACCAGCAAGCAAAAGTAATACCACCAAGAGTAATGGGAAGCCATATTTAGGAAGCATTTTATGAAAGAAAATCTGAGCTACCTCACATGAAAGTGTTTTTTAAATGATTGATCTTTTAGTTGAACAAGTAGTTTTTGAAACTGCTTAAAGCATGTACTCACAACAAGCTGTTAAGAAATACTGTTTGCAACAGCTTATTTACTGAAAAAACAAAATGAAACAAACAGAAACCCCCATAGCCCTGCAGACTGCATCTGTAACACAGTAGGTCCACAGAGGACTAAGCTGTATCACTTTTTACAAGAGAGGGCCAGCAGTAAGCATACAAGAAAATTAAACTGACAAAAGAAGCTCTGCCTCTTACAATCCTGTAAGAAAACAGTGTATTTTGACAGTGGTAACTACACATATTCTAATGATTTCAAGAGTTAATATGCTGCCTGCAACAGCATCAAGGAACAAGGATCTCCTTTTTCCTCTAATTTCATATATCACTGCTCACTGACAGAATCCTACACATACTGGATAAATATCTGTTTGCAGTTTGTCTGCACTGGGGGCTGGATGAAGAGGGGGAGGGTTAGAGAGAAGTGAGATGAAAGCAAGCTTTACTGAAAATAAARCATCTTGTCATTCTAGGTCACTGTTCTCCTTAGTTTGCTTCAGTTTTTCCATTAAACTGATGCATGATACTGCCTAACTTTGCAGGTAAGGCAGGGAGATACTGCCAACCTTCTCCAGCATACTGGGCAATACCATCTGCAGGTCAGAGCAGCAAACAAGCCTATGACTTCCAACTCCTTTGCTGGTTGGAGGTAGAGGGCAGGTAGACTTTATATAAACACAGAAAAACTACCCACRTATCCATACTTCAATTTGGGAATTAGAAGTATTCCACTTTAGAGAAGCTGTGGCTTGCAAATCAACATGGACTTGATACAGAATATGAGCATCTGGTAAATTTTCACTATCCAAAGAGAAGGCCCAAGACAAGACTCCCTGACAGCCTATCACCTTCTGCTTTCTAAGTTTATACTTAAATATACTCCTCCCATGTGAGTAGGAAACTGGTTGCTGTAGGTTTTGGCAAACAGACATGCAGAATCTTCTAACCCTTCTCCTGGCCACCTACCAAAGGTAGCAGGAAAAGGTAGCACAATTCTGCAGGTGTGCAAATGTTATAAGGAGGTTTTCTCCATAGTTTACACTTGACTGGAAAGACACTAGGCAAATACTTCCCATCTTAACATTTTGCCCCAGTACTTACTCTTTTGGATTAAACACCAATGTTTGCAAGTGCCACGGTATACTTTCGCCTAGTTTACTTGATAGCTGAGAACATACCACAGCAGAATATGTATTAGCTTTACGGTAGCATAGCAAAGCTCTGCTTAGCGGTTCAGCAGTTTGACTTGAGAGGGCATTTTTGATTCCAGTACCTTGGCTGCACAAGAAATACATAAGAGCTCCAACTAGCTAGGTGATCATAGCAAGCTCTTGCTTCTGATGTAGCTTCAAGATCCCACGCAGCATACCAAATACCCGCCAGACTTTCTTCTAGTAGTGGACAAGTAGCAAGAGACAGTGACACCCCTGAATGACAACACCTATAACTAAGACCATCAGCCTAAGCAACCCATCATGCTTCCACATTCAAAACTACTAAATCGTGCACAACGCATTCAAATGTTTACAAAGTCAGAATAAGGTTGGAAAGAATACCATACAGCTTAATCATCTTCTCATTTCAAAAGAAAATGTGACTTGAAATGATTTCTTTAACAACCCTTCTTTCCCCATCGGTACGCAGTTCAAGATGGAAAAAACTGTATCAAAAGCATTCACAAACTTACTGTCATCACTTCCATTTCAACAAAAATAGTCTTGACTGTGATTCCTCTAAGGATGAAGCTATTTAGAGCAGACTTTTCAAAATATAGGAAAATAGTATATGCTTTTTATCTTAGTAAAAGTACACATTTAAACCATATATAGATATATTAGCCTRAAAGAAAATACACAAAGCATAAACCCTGACTTAGAAAGATTTTTCAGAAGTAAGCTGAACAATGTTTCTTTATATATACACATAAGTTACACATATATATTTTTATGTATTTTATATGTATGCTTCAATATGCTGTGTACATGGAATATACACACGTATATATATTTAAACATATTTATATTTATGTATGTACACATGTATACACAGATGCACACTCACACACACAGTTATACCATACAAACAGTAATGAGAAATTACTAAGTCTCCTCGACAGAACGTAACATCAGAAGATAATTTCTTCCCAAATAACTCTTTCATACTAAGAAGATTAAACAACAACTTTTCAGTTAAAATAATCAAATATTAGCATGCTCATCATACATCAGGAAACTAACATTGTTTTGTTAGGTAACAAACACAAGAACACATTCTTACAATTTTTGAGAAACGAACAAAAAGTGATCGCATTTGTAAAAATCATATTATATATTAGRAATCATGAATTAGTGAATAATAAGGTTGTCTCTCCAACATTGTAACTGATATTGGTATTCTGTGGCTTTGGATAAGATGGAACAGGTATAAATTTAGTTTTACACTATATTTAAATTCACTTACAATTTTATTGTGTGGCACTGCAACACAGTACTAAAACTAATTTACTTTTGCCTTTTCAAACCTCCAAATATTTAGCATAGCAACTAAAGAGACAGGTGACTTTATGCTGCATTTGTTGCAGTATGCCTTTTTTACCTGAACTTGGTATTGATGACTGGCATTCTTACACTGTATTCCTGCACAGAAGGAAAATTTTCTGTTCTATCTTTGCAGGAAGGCAGAGGATCTTGCCCATGGTAGAATTACCATGCCTTCTTTGAGCAGGTAGGAAAGAYTCATTCTCTAGATAAGGTCACAACCTCCAGAAAATAAGGATCTTGTCAAAAAGAGATATAAGGAGATTGCTGTGCTAACCATATTCACAGAGCATGTCCAAATCAGTTCTATTCTGGCTGAGCAGAAATGGGAATTTCTCTGTCCAGTGAAACTTAGATTTCTCGAAACACGGTTTGCCTCTGTACACAGCTTTATACAGAAAACTTCATTATCAGTCTTTTACACTAACTTAGTGGAACGCAACATGGTGGAGGGTACTTAATCTCACACTTACTGTGAAAGAAAAAATGGTGCCACCAGTATAGTACCTCACGCATATATATTCCTGTGAAAAGGTTTGAATGCTTAGACTTACAGCAATTTAAGAGGCGCAAAATCCCATGTGTTATATACGTAATACTGTGGTTACCACTACAACAGCTACGAGGCTTGAAGGTGTTRCGCTGAACGCTGAGCAGAAGTGGTACAGAGGGCATCCAGCAGCCAGCCCCCAAACTGGCAGGAAGCACAAATGACCCTCCCTAAAACCCAACAGAGGMAACTCTAATAACGTAAAGCGCATTAATGAAGGATCATTAACCTCAACAGTGACTAGTCAAGGACAGAAAGAACAGGGAAAAGGAGGGGTCCTCCAGGACACCGCGTTCAAGTGTTTTGGCTACTTTATTCCACATCCAAAGGAGAAGGACCTTGGACAGGGCAACATCACTTCATGTGCTGTCTCTGGTGAGTCACCTAGCAGAGAACAGGACAAGATTGCCATTAGTTACTTTCTCATCCTAAATCATCAGCAGAGGAGGTCCCTGGAGCAGCTGTGACAGGAAAAGCTGGAACCTCATGGCAGTACTGGCATAATCAGGAATGCCTAAGCAGAGAACAAGCAGAAGCCTAAAAAGATCCTTGTTCATGCAGTCAGCAGCTTAGTAAGTGGCTTACAMATCTGACTCTTACTGCAGAAGGAGCTGGCATCTACAAATGCAACACTTAAAATCAGAAGGATTTGCATTTTAAATCTCCTTTCAGAGTCCAGGCAACAAAAGCATTCCCAGGCTACGGTAACAGTCCTGCAAGTGGGCTTTTGTTACTGTTGTGATCCCACTTTGTAAGCTGCCATCAGCTACTACAAGAAGGTTAGAACTGAAACAAATAGAATTATTTTTCTCCCTCTGTATTTAATAGTCATTGTGCACCATCTGAAATGGTAAGTTTACTCTGAGGGTTTAGTTTACTGCAATGTTCACTTCTGCTGCAAAAAGCACTGCAAGTTTGAATACAATGTAAATGAACAGATGGAAGGAGTGTGAATGACCTTATAACTTCCTGACATCACTGCTGGCTATGTTAATTATTCAGTGAAAGCCAAGTCTTGCTCTCAATTACATTYGCATAATCCTATGAGTCAGAATAGATAGGACAGAGTAAAATACATTCACCTCCTTTTACAGGCGAAACATCACCTAATTTTTATGGCATAAAATATATTGTCAGGATCCATTGAGCAAAGTTGCATCAATTCTATTTTATAATATTTGTGTTTGTAACTTTATGATTAATGGTAATAGGCAAGACACAATAGCCAGCAAATCTGATAGAAATTATGAGAGAAACACTGAAGGATTAGATTATTCTCCTTTCCAAATTTGGGGACATGACTGCAAATCCTACCTCTAGTACATACCATCATTCTACCATTCCCACTTTGAAGATCCTTACTACCATATTTCTCAGAGTTTGTGAAACCCATAGTAAACATCATCTCCAGCTAGAAGGTGGAAGCAACAAATTCACAGAATGCATATATATACACACACAGTAAATATTTCTAAGGTCCCAAAGAAAGACTCTGATCCCTCCATCTTCCAAAGTCAACAACTGCTATTTGTTTCAATTAGCAGAAGTTCAAAACATCAAATCAAAGTCTACAGTTGCCAGCTCCCAACTCTGTCAAACCTCAGCTTTGCTGTCTCCCATGATAGTAATCTACCTTCAATTATTTTCAACTAGCTTCTGCACAAGGACATAAGATAAATAAAACTAAATAAGTACTCCAGACAAACACTAAAGTATTTATTGTGGTTGCTACTGCAACAAAATTTTAACCCAGCCAGTCAGTAAATTCTCCTCAGAAGTTCTCCTTTCCATCACTAACATCTACATTTATCATTCCAAATGTAAGAATTTTAAGTCTTATATTTTTCACTATTTACTTCACGAAAACATTCATGTTTCTAACTGGTTTTATATCACATGTGGTGCTTTAGCACACTATTGCAACACGGCAAACACAGATAAAAATGCTTGCACTTCAACAAAAAAGTTCAATCCTGAAAGAAACTCAAGTTATTGTCCCTGTTATTAGATCAAAAGTTTCAAGTTAGTTCCTTTTATTATGATGTTCTGTGTAAGAATCAAAAGACTGCTTAGTAAAAGGCAGCAAAAACATCCCAAGGCATCTTTTGTTTTTTTACTCAACTTCCATGAGCTGGACTCCTTCAAATTAAGAAACAACAGATATTTTCACCATGTACTTTACCATCATTTGCAGGTACAGCAAAACAAAGCTCACTTCTTGTTCTACTAATGATGTGTTGTGACAGAAATAGCTTTTACTTACAAATGACCTCATACCACGGTCTGTTATTACACATCTTCACCTGAAGGCAGCTGAAATTGTCTGTAAATAATGAGGTTAAAATGCCAGTGGTAATCTACAAGCATGCTTTAACATTTGCTAGAGCTGATGATGCTATCGTGACGGGAACAAAGACTGGACATTAAAGAAAACAAGCCTGCACAGGCAAATAAGTGTAGAAAATTGATGGAATTTCAGACTGTATACGTTAGCTACATAAATCAAATTTAATTTAAAGTTCTATAATACCTTTAGGTATAGCATATGAGTAAACTAGATAATGTCAGATTAAATCAAACACTGATTTTAGATCTGAACTCTTCCTCAAGCCCCTCCCCACCAAAAAAAGGGGAATACCCCCCTTTCTGCAAAGGCTGATGAATTGCGTGACCTCATAGTTTTCTACTGACCRCTAAGGACTTTCTGATCATAAAGGCTCATACGGATGCAGCTGTAGTTAGGTAAGTATCATCAGCTGCTATAATGCTGTACATCAAAAAAAAAAAGTTTTAAAGAGATTTTTGTCATAATTGCTGCAGTGCRTATTTCAGAAACAAAGCACTCAGGCATTATGGTAATCCACTTCAGGGCGGAAGAAAAAATAGTCTRCACTATCTCCCTTTTGAAAGGCAAATATATGAGCAAGGTGGGAATATGATCTAGCAATATACGCTATTATTTAAAATAATGAAGATAAGTGACTTGGCTTCCTTTACACAATTAATATGGAAGCTTGGTTTATTATTAAATTCTCTGTTAATGCCTTCATTTAATAAAAATGTTAATTATCCATTTTGTTTCAAACAGAGCTTTCAGTTACTGATACCCAAGCCTGATAAAAGAACGACACACACAAAGCTTCACTCCATTACATAAAATTGCATGGTGACCAAAAAGATCAGTCTTCTAGCAAGGGTGGTTTTTTTTTTTTTTTTTTTAAAGTCAAACACAGGCCAAAACCAGCTAGAAATTTTGTACGTATGTCAGCTCTTTGCAGTAATACGTGACACATGTCACAGGTAGACTACGCCCCAAAACTGACCAAGCAGGCACAGCTGCCACTGGGAAGGATGCTAATAGGGGCCAGATGGGTCTTTGCCCACGTGAACAAAACCTGAGCACAAGCTTGGAAAAGCAGTGCTAGGTAGGAGCTCCGTTTCAACCCACACGCCAGAGCACAGCGGGGCTCCCACACTAGCCCAGAGCATACCTGGTTATGGACCTCACCACTGCAGTGGAGGAGGCTGCGGACGAGAAAGGCTGCGAGGCAAAGCAACGAAGGARGCAACAACAGCGAGCGAGCATGGAAGGCTCTTCAGGTTTCAATGCTCTCTGTTCACAGGCTGCCACTTCCCACCAAATTTGAAACCAAGATTAAAGCAGTGAGACACGAAGGGCAGTTCTGAACGACAGGCAGTCGTGCAACGCACACACTCGGGCTGGGAGGAGTCAAGGCGAGTGCCAAAGGTGACTGCAGTTAATTGTAGAGATGTTCACGACTGCTCACTAGTTAATGATTGACCTTCACCTAAGGTCAAACAGCTGTTAAAAAGGTCTCCTTCTTAAATCACAGGTAGATAAATTCAAGCAGGAAAAATAAGAGGTAGGATACTCTGATGAAGCACAACTGCTTTTGGGCTGCACTGAAGTCACAGTTTGATCAAAAATCCACTTAAACTAAGATCACCTTTCATGAGCAGGTTGAAAGATGACTTCTGTGGTACACAGCTAACACAGGGACTCTTACACAACTTTTCTGCTGGATAAACTGAAGTAAACAAGGGATCACTATCTTAAGGGAGCTTGGCCAGGTCATTTATTCACCTTCTCAAACTTCAGATGAATCTTCCACCCTGTGGAGCTGCTATCACCTCTGTAACACAAAGCATATGAAGCAAAAGGAAGCTCAGTAGATTTAAACAGGGAAAAAGACTTTTCGGAATAAATTCCTAGCTCAGTAATACGCAAGGGGTGTGCTGTTTAAGCACAATGGATTTCAGATCCCAAAGAAATTCAGCTAGTTCTAGAAATAGGAAGCTCTGAGGACAGAGCAGACCAGGGCTTGCTCTCCTTTCTGAACAAGATGTTTCAAACTWTTCCTGTGGTAAGAAAACACAATTAAAGTCAATTCCCCAAAGTTAGAGAGATTTCCTTTCTTCCTGTCGCAAACTACATTCATCTGACAGCACAATCAGTCYGTCTAACGTAAAAAGGCATCTTCTAACATTAAGAGCCAGACAAGGGAACATCACAGATCCCCTTTACAACTAAGTTTACAAAGGGAAAGAAAAATGAGAGTACTAATTAGCTCTGAACAATTGTTTAATGATTTGCTGGACTGCTATTGGAAGGAGTAAGCTGACTGATCAGTTGAGCTGCTAAGAGAAGGCCATGATCTCAATCTGAGCCCACACAGGAAGGGCTGGTGTCTCTTAAGAGCAGGCTGAAATGTTACTTTTGTACGGTGAAGCTTTGGATGCTAGCCCATGGCTACGCACAGTGCAGTAGGAAGGCTGGTACTCACATAACAACGACCTAGCTAGTGGAGGCAAGGCAAAGTGAAGTGAATCTGGGCAACATTGGCTTTGCTGGYTGGCTGGTGACCAGAGGTATTCACTCACTGCCTAAAACCTCAGGTACTGCTACCCAGTGGCTATTCAAATAACGTAGACAACGCTAGGTGAGGTCTACCTATCTGCAGGCACCCTGCAGACTCCAACGTAAACGTACACAAAACGCACATCAAAACTCTCATTGGTGTAGCCACAACACACAACAAGAACCAGTGCATTCTCTGGCACTATAGCAACCTAAAGAAACTGAAGCAACCTTGGAAACCCAGAAGACTGGCACAGCAGAGGCTTAAAAACACAAAGTCCAACTAGGTACTAGCATGTTCCTTAGCTATTTTGCACGGGAACACCACAGTGCGCCAAATCTGCTGTTGAACATACACAGACAATTAAATTGTTTCTCCACAGACTGGTCAAAATTAGTTGTCTGTGTGCTACATAGTTCCAGGCAGAGTGCTTCAGAGCGAGCAAAGGTGACAGCTTACAACCACCTAGGACTTACAGTTTTTTGGGCTAACAAGCAGGATGCTCTGCATCTTGGAATTCCTTATCACAGACACTGAAGGTACAAATACAAAAATCTTAAGGTGACATTTCACATGTGAAACAGCATGTAAACCATTTTAACCTAAATATTTATAGTTTTGAGCTACTGGTCCATTCAGTCTCCGTTTTGAAAAACTACACTTGTTTGAAAAAGCAAAGGCAAAGCAAATGTTCATTTAACAATGAACATTTTAGAATGTATTCCTACAAAAACTAAAGTAATTTGCCATTTATGTCACTGTTTAAGAGGTCCTGTTGAATCAATGTGAATTGTTTTAATGAACAGCTCTGAAACTCAGAAAATTTCACTGAAAACATCAGTAAATTTACTGAAAACATCAGTAAAACTTCTTCTAAATTAATCATTTCAAATCTAATTACAAAGGAATTCTTTAAAATAGACAGGAATTTGTGTTTTCATTTTAAGCATTTTTAGTATTGCATACTTAATTCCATTATTTGCACACCCATCAATAACAGTGCATGTCAGACTGCCTCTTTGACAATGTCATCTCTGCTTCCTGCAGTACGTTTGAAGAGTTACCATACTGACACAACTCAGGATTAAACTAGTCCCAGCAGCTCTATTAGGAATCATGAACACACATTTTAGAAGTGCAACAACCTGAGAAAAGGCCATCATGGGACAACACGATCCTTACCCACCCACACTACCAGTAGTTACAAATTGATTTTTAGTGTAGATTGCTGAAGCCTTGAAACTTTATAAATAAGGTTCCAATTTAGGCTTCTATTGCTAATTAGAAATAGTAATATTCTTCTCTGTCTGACAATGTCTTTGCGCTCTAGTATAGTGGTCTATGAATAGCTGGCAAAAAAATTATAGTGTATATTTTATGTTATCAAGTTTTGTTGACAAGTATAATTATTTAATAAGATGATTTGTTACATCATCATGTTTGTATTAAAAACAAAAGCAGAAGCTGTGGACTCAAATAAAGAGGTCTTCTGTTTCCTAGCCAAAAACCTCTTCATAATACTTTCTTTGTTTCTGCCCTGAACAAAGTGACTGAACTTGGTGGGACTTCTTTTTTCCCTCCTGGGAGCCTCCATTAACACTATCAATCTGAAACTTCTTTTCCTCAAAGAGTATGTGAAAGAAATTCCAGGTGGAGCACAGAATAAAGGACTAAAGTAGCAGTACACCAAATGCTTCTGCAAGTGCCTGCCTTTGTGTATTGCAAGGTGCCTTGTAAAGTTTTTCCACACTGACTTCCTCATCAGTCAAAATAAAAAACCAAGTCAAGGCACAAGTCTTGGTAGAACTGGGTACGCAAGTTTGACTTAAGGGTCTGCTCTTCTCTGCAAGACAAGTTGCATATGCTTTTTATATCAGAGTCCACTTTTCTTCCATACTGCTCTGCTCAGCCACAGCACAAACAAGACCCCTCAGAGCCAAAAAAATATGCTGCCTTTTCCCTCTGCAGCCTGGTGACTGGTAGCTGGGTAGGAGGCAACCTGGACTCCCTGCCAACCAGAACCCCTCTGCTCCCTGAAAGGACTCACAGCAAATTTATCGAAAAGAAAAGCAGAAGAGACCTTAAATCAACATAGGCAGATGCGAGTCTCCTGATTATGCTCTGTGTTACCAAAAAGAGTAAAAGTACAGTTGTCACTTTTATCTTGACTCATTGACCAAAAGATGACACTGCATGGCAGCTTCTTCATCAGTGCAGAAGGTAAGTTTTCACTCCTCCATCCTCAGGTGAGTCTCTCCTACTATGATCAGCAGGTACGGGTGGAAAAAACAGGCCTCCCTAATATACTACTGATCAGGATTATTTATTGCCTTAGCAATAAATTTTTACAATTACAGACAAAAATATTTGTACATTCACACAAAATGCATACACAAACCTACTCAAATTTTTAAGATATTAAAACGAGAGGAGTACATCAATGACAAAATTCCACAAGACATCTGGCACATCTAACTCTTACTAATTTTGAATGCCAGAACTGATACTGAAGTAATTTTAAATAAACAGTGATAAAAAAAAAAAATGTAATTCACGTAGCATTACTGAAAATAATCCTCAGCGTTTTCCCTACCTGAGATAGTTTTGGTTCTCTTTCAGAAGAGGAAAGTGACTTTACTGTTATTAACAGAGATACACAGAAAAGCCACCTTTGTACCACAGAACATCGATAGCTTTTTAAGAAGAAGGAAGCATCAACAAGTTTTGTCATGCCACCTGCTGCTTCATCAGCCTGGGCATGATTTCATACAAAGATCTGCTATACTCTTGGGCAAAAAGACCTGACACAAATTAAAACCAAGACTTTACTTAGATATAAAGGGAAAGAAGATGGGCAGAATCTTTCAAAGGCAGAAAGTTACCTTAGCCATATCCAAGAAATCTCAAAATCTTTCCATTTAATTCAACCATCCTCAGAGGATTTTGGCATGAAGTCCTAACAGGAAGTATACGAAATTTTTAGCTCCTTTTTAAGAACCCTACAATTTTGATTAGGAAAGGTTCATAACCATGAAAATTGCCATGCTGACCCCTCAAAAATATTTTATTTAGTCTTCTCATTGGGCATGGGTAATAGTGATGACTGCATGGGATTTTTAAGTTATTCAAATAAAAACTTAGCTACTCCCTGTTTCTTTGATCCTTAGGGTTATTGACTTTTATGGGGGGAAAAAAATAACAAAGACCATTTTTTTTCCAAAATTTGGTGAACCCTTAAATTGCAAACAATCCTTCAAATCACTAAGAGATCAGAGGCCATCAGTAAGCTAAAAAAAATTTAAGACCATTTAAGACATTGCCTGTGTCCCTACTGTCTCTTTGAAAGTCATTAACAATCAGCAAACCACAGCTTGAGACAAGTTATCTCATGCAGTTAATCCCCTTGCAAAACAAAAAAAAAGAAAGAAAGAAAAAGAGAAAAAACATCTTAGGTTTTGGGGAAAAGAACAACTATTTGTAATGAAGCCAGGTGGAGAACTCTCACATTGGTTCCCACAGTCTGCGTGGGTACCAGCAGGAGACCTCACGAGACATGACTAAATGGGAGCGAGACTCCAGCACTCGGATGCTTCCTGGTGCACACCAGCACTGTGACACRGGACGGAGCCTGGCACAGGCCATCGCCTCGAGCTCCCTCAGCTTGGCATCTCCCCGCTCCCAGAGCCGCCGTTGCTGGGTGCTAGGCACGCGGCAGACACATCCCTGTTGCAGTTAAGCTGCCATTTAGGGGCACCGATGCATCCTCTGGCATTGAGCTGACTCAGGCTGGTGCCCAGGCCAATTTGGCCTTGGTGAAAACCAACTCAGCAGGAGAAGAAAGCAAACRGAGAGGCACAGGAGGTGTTGGATCCAAAACAGCTCACAGACAGTCTTGCCTGCTCCCCTGCCTTGGTAGGCACAGCTCTGCCCATGGGCTTTGTCACACCACAGCTCCCATCAACACAAGAAAAAGCCCCAGAAGATACAGTGTGCAAGAGGCAAGACATAGATCAAGCCTAGGATGCAGAGTGGGAATGCAGCGTGGACAACGGCCAGTAGAAGCAAGTGTGTTTTCCCCTCTTGGCTGGGCAGGGGAAACACTAACAACAATCTCACTACGGTTTTCTCAAGAGCAGATGATAAAAGGTCTCCATCTGCTAACTCCACCTCCCCAAAGCATTTCACAAATCCCCTCAGTTTCATAGCACAACCCTACAAATGGTCGTACCAGGTAAATGTATCAGTGAATGACTCTGCTGAAACCAGCTTCCTTCCACATTATTTTTTTTTTGTTCTTGTAAAGTTATTTTTAACACAGATCATTTCCGCGATCCAATTTTACCACACAGCCTCACTAACACTTGTGCAACCACAGCCAAAGAAGTGGCAAAACAAATCACCAGAACAGTGGTGATTTTTAAGTCAGCTTTGGTGCTGAAGGCAACATCCCACTCAATTACACTGCCTGTCAAACTACAAACTTAATTGCTAGCAGTTTCCTTCAGTTCAAACGATAGGTCTCTGTGTTTCTAGAGTTGCAGACATGATTTAATAATTGTATTTGGAAATTACAGCTACAATTTTACTGTGCAATAGTATTCAACAAGACAGGTCCTCTAATTTATATTTTCATGTGCCAGAAAACTGCAGCTCAGGAAGTGTGTACAGAGACAAAACGAACCAAGTGGAACCAGATTCCAGATCACCAATGCTTCATTCATTGGACAAGTTTCATGATTCACAGTGAACTAGTTTCCACTAAGAGAGGATAAGAAATCTTATTGACGCTGGACTGTGACCAGTAGACACGCAGTTCTTACACAGTATTAAGCAACTCCTTCATCCTCTGTGTCTCAGTGGTGCTCTTKGTAGTATGGATGTTCCTCCAGCTCAGAGAGGCACTATAAATGGTACATCACTTTCTACAGACTTCAAATACTGYAATAATAAGAGTAACATCAAAAACATGGGGTACAAAACCCAAGGGGCTGAGTGGCATGCAATACCATGACATGAATCTCAAAGATGGAGCTAACTACAAAAATTAGCATCATCCAGCACTTGCTTTATATGACAGTCCTATGACTGCACATATGCAACACTACACAGTCAAGATTTTACAGGGAACTTCTATCTTGACTAGAACACAGGTCATTGCTGTAACACATTGAAGAAACTAATGCTGGCTTGCTATTACTTGTAAGTGTAAAAATTTCATTTCAAAATTCAAAAACTAAGCACATCTGGATGATAGTGAAGACATTCAAGGACACTTGAAGTATTTGCAACTTTCCCCTACTTTGTTGATTACAAACAAAAACTCCTTCTCCTTGCTGCAAAACTAATTAACAGGAAAACGGTAGAAGTGTACCTTGCAACAAGTTCACATGGTTTGCTAGTTCATAACTGGAGAATGAAGGAAGGTAAAAAATGGGATTTCCAGCTCACAGAAGGAGTAGTTGAAGTTTCTTGCCCCAAAGGAGGAGAAAAAGCTGTTTCTAGGTTGTACAAACGTGAAGAATAAGACAAGACRCATGACCTCATAACCACAGCAGGAATCTGCAATGACAAATCAGACACTTGATCTATTTAGGGAAGATAAAATTCAGAATGTCAGTGGTTTGGGCCAACAGCAAGCAACATAGCACAAGATGGATTCAATCACAAATTACTCTCAGCAGATGAGGAATGGTCACATAACACCGGGTGGCARGGAAGTTAGACGGTACCCTGTTCTCAGTCCCTGTCTAGCACTGTCAGCAGCACTTATTTTAGGTAAGCATTTTATTGAATTTATCTCATGCAGATTTCCTCATTCAATGCTAAGCTCTATGGTGTTTTCAGTATTTACAGCATACACTGAACTGCTCACTTATTCCTCTAAGTGCACTTTTTATTTAGTTCTTTTGTTTATTTTGTACATTTATTTTATTCTGTCCAAGCAATGAAGTTGGCTTTTTAGCTTCTGCAGCCTGCAAGTTTCAACTCTAGCACCACGTAATAACCAGGACAACCAGAGGTTCACACCACAAGCCGCAAGCAGTGCGTGCACTGCAACCACCACGCCAGGCTGTACTTATGCTCCCAGCAACCGCCAGCGCAGCACTCTGTGCTGCCCGGTGCCAAAAACCGTGCAGAAACTCTGCCGGCAGGTTGGAAGCCCTATGGGAGCTGGAGGGAGGACGAGAGGCAGCACCTTACCAGCAGCTGGCCAGGCCCTAGAGCCAGCCTCTGCCCTAGCTGCCCGAGGACGCCAAAGCACCCGGCGCACGGGGCCACCCAGATCACAAACGTGCAGAGCGGAGCAAGCAAGTTTCTGCGCGCACAGAACTGCGCTACCCAAGTCACCGAGAAAGCTGTTTCACAGYCTCCAGCTCATCCTGCTGGTGTCAAAAGTAAAACAAAAAAGTTTTCCGTAACAACATGCAGACTAGGTAAGGAACACCTTTTAAAGCCTGTTCCATAAAGGCGTGCTATTACAGCAAACCACGTAAGCACGTACTTACTTTTAAACATGTGCTTCCATTCTCCTGATATCAGCCAGACCTAAATGTGTAATTAAAGATCATAGGTCTAAACTAGCACCAGCTGAACTCAGTGAAAGAAACCTCCCACTGCTTTTAAACAGTTTAAGGATCAATCCTTAAACTTGGTATGCTGATTTTTCCACTCTAAGCCTATCTAATTGGGGGAGAGAAAGAGGAAATACAGTAAATATAGTAAAATATATGCACACTTAATTTTTCCTGGATGTATTAATTATCAGAAGCAGACCTTTAAAAAGGGAACAGACATATTTATTTGTTCAAAATTTTATCCTCATGAATCACTTTTTGAAGGCTATATGGCAAAAAAATTCATTAAAGGTGGGAGAAAGTACTGGGATGGAGGAAGAGATGTGACAAATTTAGAATTAAAACCTTTTCCTAAAGTTCTGAAAAAGCCAGAGAGTAGCAACTCTATCAGCCATTCATTAGACTACATATTCTCTGCTTTGAAGATCAAAGAAGTTCGAGAGACCATTTAATGAAGTCTAATAGAAAGTTTCTCTACCATAATAAACAATAGGTTAAGTATCCTAATAAACTTACGTTTGGCTTTAAAAAGACCCCTGGGTGTTACAATAGACATTAATGAACTTGCAAACTGCCAGTGCTCCTTATTCCAGGTTCAGTCTAAGAAGAATTTCTGTGTTTTTCCTTCTTTTGATCCGAGCTCCCTCCTCCACCTTACACTGTTTGAACGCCAGCACAAAACATTTACATAAATATATAATTTCCTACTAAAACAGAAAGTGAGCAAAACCTCTGCTTCCTCATCTTGAACAATATCCTTCTGGAAGGAACATGAGGCACATATTTACATTTCCTTTAGGAGACTGACAGTAGCACCTCCATAGATCTTTTTCCTAAGCAACAACAAACACTAACAGGTCAGTTTTAAAGAAATCACACTAAAAACGAGAAGGGAAGAAAAAAACCTATATCACCTAAACAGCGCATTCAGAACTTGGCTATTTCAGGAAAGCCACCTCATGGTACCAAAAGGTAACTTTACCGAACAGTTTCCTCCTCCAGGACATTATTCAGCAGAATTAGCCTCGCGAACAGAAACGCCTCAACCCACCCCAGTCCTTTCCGAGGCAGAGAAATAGCAAAAAAATCACGCCGCCGCCCCCGCAAAGACCTCCGCGGGGCGAGCTGCCCCGCTCGCCCTGCGCGCCAGCACCCGCTCCGCGCTCCGCTAAAACACAGCGGGAAGGAAGGAACGAATGAATAAATAAATAAATTAATAAATAAATGTCACCAAACCGGGCAGCGGCCGTCCAACGCCTCCGCGCCGAGACCTTCCAATCCACGGCAAAACAGAGTAAAACAAGGTGATTTTTTWAAAAAGGGAAAAAAACGCTTATATGCGTGCGTATATACACACACACGCATGCGTTCCTCCCCGCCTGCCTGCCTGCCGGCGAGCACGCCCCGACGGCGCTGCCCGCAGGCTACACCGAGTCCCGCCGCCCGCGCCCCGCGCAGCGCCCGCGCC
>NW_028185150.1:9911245-9920150 GCF_003343005.1 Rhea americana
TCATAGAATCATAAAATCAGTAAGGTTGGAAGGGACCTCTGGAGATCATCTAGTCCAAGCAGGACTGATGCAGGTGACTCAAGCAGGGTCACCTASAGCATGTCAGACAGGGTTGCATCCAGGAAGACCTTGAAGATCTCCAGAGAAGAAGACTCCACAACCTCTCTGGGCAACCTGTGCCAGGGCTCTGTCACTCTCACAGGGAAGAAATTCCCCCTCACGGTCAGGCAGAACTGCCTGTGCTTCAGTTTCTGCCCATTGCATCTTGTTCTGTTGAATGGGACAATTGAAAAGAGTTTGTCCCTGTCCCCTTGACACTCTCCCTTCAGGTACTTGTACACCTTGGTAAGATCCCCCCTCAGTCTTCTCTTCCCCAGGCTGAAGAGGCCCAGCTCTCGTAGCCGTTCCTCACAGGGCAGGTGCTCCAGCCCTCGGATCATCTTTGTAGTCCTACACTGGACTCTCTCCAGTAGCTCCACGTCTCTCTTGTACTGGGGAGCCCAGAACTGGACACAGGACTCGAGATGAGGCCTCCCCAGGGCTGAGTAGAGGGGCAGGATCACCTCCCTCCACCTGCTGGCAACACTCTTCCTAATGCACCCCAGGAGACCATTGGCCTTCCTGGCCACAAGGGCACATTGCTGGCTCATGGTCAGCTTGTCATCCACCAGCACTCCCAGGTCCTTCTCTGCAGAGCTGCTCTCCACAAGGTCAGCCCCCAGCTTGTACTGGGACATACGGTTATTTCTCCCTTGGTGCAGGACTCTGCACTCGCCCTTGTTGAACCTCAGGAGGTTCCTCTCTGCCCAGCTCTCCAGCYTGTCCAGGTCTCTCTGAATGGCAGCACAGCCCTCAGGTGTGTCARCCACTCCTCCCAGCCTGGGATCATCAGCAAACTTGCTGAGGAGGCACTCTGTCCCCTCATCCAGGTCATTGATGAAGAAGYTGAACAGGATGGGACCCAGTACTGAGCCCTGGGGGACGCCACTAGCCACATGCCTCCAACTGGACTCCACGCCACTGATGACGACCCTCTGAGCTCTGCCTTTCAGCCAGTTCTCAATCCACCTCACTGTCCACTCCTCTAACCCACACTTCCTGAGCTTCTCTAGGAGGATGCTGTGGGAGACAGTGTCAAAAACCTTGCTGAAGTCAAGGTACACAATGTCCACTGCTCTYCYCTCATCTACMCAGCCAGTCRTTCCATCASAGAAGGCTATCAGRTTGGTTAAGCAGGATTTCCCCTTGGTGAATCCATGCTGGCTACTTCTGATCACCTTCTTTTCTTCCRTATGTCTGGAGTTGACATCCAGAATGAGCTGTTCYRTCACCTTTCCAGGGATGGAGGTGAGGCTGACTGGTGTGTAGTTGCCTGGGTCCTCGTTCTTGCCCTTCTTGAAGACTGAAGTGACATTGTCTTTCTTCCAGTCCTCAGSCACCTCTCCAGTTCTCCAGGACCTTTCAAAGATGACGGAGAGCGGCCTGGCAACAACATCCACCAGCTCCCTCAGTACCCGTGGGTGCATCCCATCTGGACCCATGGATTGTGGATGTTTTGCCTGCCCAGAAGGTCTCTAATCCTTTCCTCCTCAACCAAAGGAAAGTCTTCCCTTCTCYAGRCTTTSTCCCTCAYGTCCAGGCTSYRGGATTCCTGAGGGCTGCCCTTAGCAGTGAAGACTGAAGCAAAGCAGGCATTCAGTAATTCTGCCTTCTCTGTATCCCTTGCCTCCAGGGCCCTCRCCCCATTCAGTAGCGGGCCCACATTTTCCCTGGTCCTCCTCTTGCTACTGATAAACAAAAAATGCTAAACAAAACAGGTACCTTCTGGTACCTTATAGTACTTCTTCACCCAGGTGCCCCAAGCATGCCTGTTATGTAAAAAAACTGTCAGTATTGAAAAGTTGCTGATCTTGATGACCATGTTCTTCCCCCRCTGCCAGGGCAGTAGCTAAATGACCTGATACCTGGCTGAAGCATGCTACAGTGATACATAAGCTGTCCTGATCAGAGTTGCTGCTAGCTGTGGTCGTAGAGAGTTCCTTKCAAGCTAATTTTTTGCAGTGCTCATTGTGGTAGCTTGCTGTTTAGTGCATCCCATGCTAACACATTATGCTGCTAAGTTATATGAGCCAGTAGGTAACTGCAGAAAATCTGCAGCTATAAGTGGTAGTCCAAAGTATTTTTCTTCATCAAGTAACAGATGTGAGATGGAATTGAGGGCAGTATTTATGCAAAATGTTTGTATTTTCCAAAATATCAAAGCACCTAATAGCCTATTAAGTTCTTTTGCAGAGTGTCTGATAGAAGTGCTGTTATTTGGCTTTATAAACGGATGACTGACGCCATGGATTGACAATACAATAAGCTCAGTTTTAAGGCCCTTAGTTCTGAGTCAAAAGTGTTATGGTAGGGTGTTGATCTGGCATAAACTCACTCTGCCAGATCAGACTCCTCCAGACAGTTTATGTGGATTAGCTTTTTGCTGGATGTGATACCTTTCCTCCCACAGCAGCATACCTTCTCGACTGGTGCAATTGCGTGTCCTGYGTGAGCCAGAACGAGTTTGTGCTACTGGGAGCACCAGTGCTGCACAGATCCAGGATGAATGTTCCTGGAAGCATCTGTAATTGCAGCTAATTGTTTTTGCCAGTGCAGAACATTTAAATAGTGTATTGCATCTTCACATTATCAAAGCAGTTGTGTAAGGATGGCTGTGTAAGCAGCTCAGTCACTACAGGATACTTATGTGAGATCTAGTGATCTGTAAGAGAGGAGGCAGACCACCTGGTCAAAGTGGCTCTTTTCATCTTGAAATCCAGAACCCAGTGCTGATTTGAGCTACCATGTTCAAGTGAAAGAGCTCAGCATACAGAGCCCAGCATCATACCTGGATAGTATCGCAGGCCCTCATCAGTAATTTCACTTTTACATTCCCSTGGCTTTCCATATGCAGTAAACATAGGCAAAATTTTAAAAGACAGTCTCGTGTAGGAAGCTTTACCTTTCTCAACATTCAAAAACAAGACAAGAAGTAATTTCAGAAGTCTGAAAATGCAGAAGAGACCACTTAGRGCCTCTTGATGAGCAGTGGGTAACAAAAGCCTTCTGCATCAAAAACTTCTCTCCAGATCAAAACTTATGCAAGAGTAAAGACTGAACAGGGTTTTGAAGAATGATTGTGCGATATGTTAATTTGGAGAGGATTTTTTTTTTCCAAGAGAAATACATAAAACTACAAAGCATTCTATTTCTTCTCTTAGTTAAGATAAGTAATTCTTCGCTCTCTGATATGTTCAGAAACATCCTATGTCTTTTGCTGAAGAGTCTGGAAAGATGTACTTAATATTGTTTTCCAGTACTTCTGATTTATTATGAAAATAGTCTTATAAAAGATATATATTGAAATGACATTAAGTGTTCTCATTAAAGATGCACTTCCTAGGAATTTCAAACTTCAAGTTTCAAACTTAGTGGTGACTTTTACTTGCTCCAATGTTCAGTTTTTCCTTTYGATTCAATAAATGCAGTCATCACAAACTTCTTGTATTCTTATACACTGTCAAGGAGATGTAGGCTCTGATATATCAACAGATGAACACTAAGTCTGAATTTTGTTCACGGGAAACAAGGGTAGGAAAGAAGGCCCCATAACAGGCCTTGGATGCTGTTATGAAACCAGATATTGTTCTATAAGGATTACCTAGATTTATTGATGATTACTTCTAGGAAAGCAAAAGTTTTTGGTAGTTAAGAGCTGGTTATTCATGTTCTTCCCTTCTGCTGCTCTGCAAGCAACTGAGATAATTGAGCAAAACTAGGAGCTCAACTACACTCTGGAAACCAAAGAGCTCCTCATGCAGGTATTCACATGAGCTGTGGTAATTTAGATAAACTTAGGCTGCAAATTGTCAAATCAGTCATCTTGAGACCTTCCTCAGAAAAAAATTAGATACTTGTACCTATTATTCTAATAATCTCATTATTAGGAAAGAAGTGGTGTACTTTTCTGGAACCAATAATATGTAAGAAACTAACTCCCTGCATCACTTTCTGTAATCCAGCCGAGTTTACAAATAAATTCATTCTTTTTTCATTCCTCATCCATGCCTCTACCCTCTTARCCATCAGCAGTTCTTTGCTTTTTAAAATCCTTTCTAATTTTAAAAAGTGAAAGAGGGGGAAGCATCTAGGCCAGTTAAAATACCAGCACTGCCAACCAGAAAGCATGCAAAGTACTGGCAACTGTATTGACTTTTACCACATGCTCACTTGGAAACTGAGCTGTGTTGCTCTCTCAGCGCTGTCAAACATTAGACAACATTGATTCTGTTCCCCAGTTAAGGAGAAGTGTCTCAAGTAATTAAATATCTGGGGACAACAGTCATGGAGAAAGTTGAAAATAGTGTTTTCATATTGATTTTATTGTATAGATGCTTACTTGGCATAAAACCTTCTCRAAGGGAAAGGAACTAGTGAAGTGTACTAGAGCAAATGTCAGCTGAACTTTTTCATTCTTTAGACTCCTAATTTCATGCTCTTTAAAATAACCACTGAAATTACTCAACAGTTGTAATTTTAGATAAAAGAATTATTTGGATCCCYTCTTTTAAGACGTGAGATCTTAAACTGAAATGGCTTTATAAAATTTGTATAAGTTTGATAATAATACATTAACTGATTTACAATGAACTGTTACAGGAGTATCTGAAGCAACTTGGAAGAAGACCATTTCCTTTGAACACAAAGTAATCTGTATGTGTGAACCTTTGCATTTTACAAAAACAGAATTACACAGAACAAATGAAAATGCAGGTACTAGCCTATAGCAGGTGTCTCCTGACTTCTGCCTTTCCTGTCCTTCTCCTTCCAAAAGTTATACCTTCTCTATGAGGTACTGAACCTAACTAAACTCTGATCTTACWGTGCATGCCTCCCGTGCCTCTGACGGCAGAGCTGGTATTTAACCTTATAAAACTCCCAGCTCATTTTCCATCTGAGCAAGATCCCCTTTTCAGGGAAATCTAAATGCTCACAGAGAGATGCTCTCTCCCATGATTGGGACTCTATCTGCTGAGACAATCAACTATTTTTTCTTGTCTTTCTGTGCAGTTTTCTGTTTTTCGTTTWAAAGAGTGTCTCATGTTCTTGAGAGAAAAATGTTCTCAGGACTGATGTCGGGGAAGTGCAGTGAGTTTTCAAAGAGCTTCAGTGCTCTGGCTTRCTGATAAAATCCTTCTCTGAAATGCTATGTGCATGGTTGTAGAGCTGTGTGCACCTGTAACACTGGGAAGTATAAAGAATTCAGTTTCTAAAAGCACTGAGAACTACATTATTGTATCAGTGTGATAACTTTAATATTTTAAAAGAAAAACTTACATCTAGCTTTTGCATGCGGAAGAAATTATGTGCAAATTTCATATGCACACATTTCAGAAGTCTTTCATTATATTTACCTCGTGGTAAATATAACAAATATGTTTTTGTTCCCTAGCTAAATAGCAGCTCTAAACTCTGAGGGGCCTCCTCTACTAGATGGAGGTAAAGAGCAAGCCTACATGTTTTTCCAGGCACATGCCTTCATAACTGCACCARAGGAGAGTTTCAATATATTTCCTTTTCTATTACAGTATCATACCACCATTTGGAAGAACAAATGCCGGTGATTAATACTATTGTGCTGAGGTCAGCTCCTAAGGGCTGTTTATACGGCACACAGCAGTGTTGTGCAGATATACTTRAGTGAACTCTGGTACCAGGAACAACACAAGTGCATTAGCAACTTAATTAGCCCCTACGAAGAGCCATACTCACGTACCTAACAGCTTGGGCTCCCTAAGCAATCGCTTTCAGCACAGGTGCCACTGTCTCTAAACAGTGATAATTGGCTGGACTCTGACTTTCCAGCCCTGCATGAGGTACTGCATAAGGCTGCGTGTAAGCAATTCAGGCACATGCTGTATAGTTAATAAGCTGGTTCTACAAGCAAGCACTACAGTGAATTCTTTTGTTAGTCGAAAATGATAAAAAAAAAAGTTGTAATAATTCTCTCCATTCACAAAAGCAAGAACCTGAACAAAATATCAAACAAAATGAAGAACAAACAAAAGCAGAAGAAATTCATAAAACTTTCAGAATTCCCTCTCTCCCTCTACCTTCAGAAACACCATATGCAGGCGAATTTTTGTTGTCTGAATTTGAGTGTCTGAATCGCCTTCTGTTTCTAACYGGAAAAAGATAGACCTGGAAAATCTTTAATTATAGAGAAGTAAGGTATCTATCATGATACTGCAAAATGTTTACAAGAGAGCTCTGTCCTTCAACAAGCACTCTGCATTCAGGTCTTGAAGTCTGAACAGAGTGCTGCTGAAGATCATGAGCACTCTGCAGAAGAAGTGTTTTTAYGTGGAGGTTGACAAAGGGCTATAGATAGTCCCGTTTTGACTGTATTTTCCTGAGTCACACCTCAAATAACTGTTAGCATTTGTCATACTTTTGATGGGGTATCTCCTAAAAATGCTGTTACATGGGATAATGCTAGAATAAAATTTTCCCTTTAATCCACTAATTTCACTACAGAAAATGACATCATTTCTGCTTCGGCAGTTCTGCTGAGCTTCTCTCTGTTATCCATATTCAAACATTATTTAGGTCCAACATTAAGCAAGCAGTTATTTGTTGATGACGTGGAAAAAGGGAGAATGACTCCAAAATTGTTTCCTTTCTAGGGAGTTGGTTACACTCATGAATTCACTTAATCTTTTTATGRCTTAAAATTGAAGATGTGTTGTTATATGAAGAAGAATTTGAASAAGAGAACAGGGAAATTTGATGGGGAATAGATCTTGCATTTCTCTAAGAATCGAATGCTCATGACCCTTTGCTACAAAAAACACCTGTCTCCAAAGGAACCCACACATTTCCTCCATTTATTTCAGAGATRGGAGAGCAAAAATAAGGATGGCCTTTCAAAACCCATTGGAATTCYTTGTGCAATGATGAAAAGCTGTTTTCATTTTATGTGAATTGCACCATCAAGAAGAAAGAGCAGCCACAGCTCCTGGATTTTGCTAGAAGAGAAATCATTCTTAAGAAAATCGGTAAGAAACAGAAAAAGTGTGTTTCTTTCACCTATAAGTATGCATTTCTCCTCTTCATGGGAAAAACCTGCTTAATTTTTTTTTAAAGTGCCTGACTTTCTTAAGTTAAACAGAACAAAAAAATTTTCTCACTTGCTGTTGGTTTGGTTATAGTAGTTATGGGAAGGTTTTGGTAGGGTATATAGGCTACATATATACACTCATCCAGTAGAGAGTTTTAAGTGTGCACACATACCTCAGGGCAAGGATGTTTTGCCCTTGCACATCTTTTTCCTAGTGAAGTTACTGTAACTGTTCTGTTAGAAATGGAAGTTTCTATTTCATGCTAATGTATGATGAAACTTTGGAGCTTATTGGTAYAGTTGTTTGTTTATTTCTTCATACAGCCCCACTGGCTTGCTGTGGGTTCCTTGCAGAGAGATAGGGTCTAGCCCTGTGCATGGGGTTGCAGAAATATTCCAAACAATATTCATTGTTRCCATGAGGAATAAGACTGTCATTATGACCAAACATTCCTAATTTATTCATTTTAATAATCTTGTCAATTCAGATCAATTCAGACTTTGCTATTGAGTTAGGATTGCATTGCAAAAGCCTGAATTTGCAATAGGTTATGTATGTGAGCAGTCCCAAAGATGTCCTTTTTCCAGTAGGGTGAAGTTGTATTTCTACAATAGTGGTGAAAATCTTAAAATCTAGCTGATAACTAATACAGGTCTCATAGCTATAGCACTTGCTTTGATCAACCRCAGTGAGCGTATTGCCTGTGTTTAGTGAGACTGCAGTAATGCTSAGCTTCTCAGCACAGATACCACTAGACTCTCTGCTTTTCTCTTTTGAAATGTAGCTGCTTTCATAAAACAGAAGGTGGCTTAATCTTTGCGGTTGCTGCAGACRGAAGAGAAGTCTTTGAAACAAAACCTCACTCCCACATACAACATTTAATTTTCTGTAGGAAAACTTCCAAAGATAAACACAAAAGTTTGAAAAACTTACTCCRCTGTTTCCCTCCCCATATTAATCATAGATTTTCAGTTTTTCCAATAACTTTCTTTTTTCTATCCTTGACTTTCAGTGGTTTTCATTTGATACCTTCACTCTCATGAATTTTCCTTACATGCTGTTTTTAACCCTAAATATTTATCAGGTATTTCAGATTTTGTTTTGATTTGCCTGAATAGTCTCTCAAAGCTGGATCCTGTGATTKCCCTCAGCTTCTGCTGAGTTTTCTGCTGAACACCGATAGTCTGTTCTCTAGTAGGTTAAATATGTGCAAGTTTATTTGTTTTACTTAAATATCATAAACTTTGTTGACTTTCTGGGTGGAGCTGTGATCAACAGTAAAATGGGAACTAGGCAGRAGTTCTTTCGTGGTGACTCTCTTAAATGTTGCACTTAGCAACACTTCCTGTCAATATTTCATTTTGTCACTTAAAGTGATGCTCGTAATCAGAAGTCAAAATGCTAACTTTTATTATTAAAAAAGGGTGCCAGCTTTCACTTAAGATATAAGAATATCTCTTAAAATTCCCAGCTGCTATACATGAGGCACTTTAYGAAAGCTGGAATTCATGCAAATAGAGGACTTCCTTGCCCATAYTGCTGTGAGGCCAAGTTGCAAGGACACAGCACCCCTGTTCTTCCTGAARGCAAAGAGAACTCACAATGCTTTATTACTTTAAATGCCGTGATCTGAGGCTGGAAAGTATGCAGCTTTGCATGTACAGGATTGACAAATCTGTGGTAAGAAATACATATATCAAAATCTCATGGATTTTTTTTGTTCCCGTTTAGCATCATCTTTTTGC
>NW_028185150.1:9920161-9963759 GCF_003343005.1 Rhea americana
ATTCAAACTGGACAGTTAACACAAACTGCTAATTTGAACACAAACTCATAATTTACCCTTTTTGGGTGTACTTACCATTATGTTAGATTCTTCAGCACTGTTGATTGTATTCCCAGAGCTGTAGAGAAATTTTGAGATGCTTACTCTTGAAATAATTAAAAACATTAAGCAGACCACTTAGCCTGTTCAGCTTTTGAAATCTGTAGGAAGACTGATTATTTTAAATCCAGTTCAACAGATTTTAAGCCTATAAATAAAAAGCAGTGTGATAGCTGAGAGGTAATTGGCAGTGTCTACTCTGAAGTTTTTTTTTTTTTAAGTTATATATTAGTTTACTTCTTTTAATTCAGTACTGCTGTAGATTCAAATCCAATATTTCCTCATCCTAAATTTCCTTATCCAGCCATTTCATACTAACTAAATCTGATCTATTTAGGAAAGGGAAGAGGTATTTTACTCTCAGTTCGGTAGTGATGAAGGTGATGAGAATCTAGTCTTACTTTAAGCCTTCAAATTTACTGCAGTATATTTTGGAGTGTCAGGTTCTTMTAAAGTATCTTCAGTTTTGCAAATGATCATTTCAATTTCAGKTTTTAAGATATCAGTGAGCCTGATGCTATGAAGATTTCATGTTGGACACTCAATATGACAGTATTAATTTCCAAGATAAAATAAAAGGTCAAAGAGAAGTTATATAGATTGTATCAYGAAGTACCTGTAGTTCTTCCCAATATGATTCTAGGTAGTAAATATTTAATCTATTAGTATTTTTGAAACACATACTTAAGAACTTTGAATGATTRAAAATAGTCATTCATTGAATATTTTTATGATTGTCCTTTAGCACAGGAAGTCCATAAAACCTTACCCTAAACACTCAACTGAGGGTAAAAACAATTCCTAGAGTTGGAAGACTACCATAAACTTTTATTTACATGCACTTTGTGTTTAGAAAACAATTGCTTAAGTAAGCCTGTTCTTTGGACTGTTGCTTTGGCCTCATCAACAGTTATTTCGTAGTGACTGAGAAATTATTGTTATGGTGGTTTGTAATCTCCAGTTCCTAATTGTGTTYGCATTGCATCACCATGTTAAGTAAAAATGTTATCCTCTCACATTCACAGTGCAATCTAACACATTTTGAGTAAGCAGTTTGTTCAGCGGATAGAACATTTTTGCTGGAGGTTARTATGTGTGGTGAGCTACTGGGTTGCTAGAGAGCCTGGCTCAACAAAACCTGTGTCTGCCAAGTGCTTGGCAAATGTCTAAGGGTGTGTGGYTGGAGCAACGTTATGTGCCACAGTATTTGTTGCAAAGCAGAAGGAACTTCTCTTTAAGAAAAGAAAGAGAGATTTGGGAAGAATGGAAAGATCATTATTGTCCCATATGGGCAGTTTCAGCCCATTGAGGACTGAATCCTGCTACYACTGAAATAGCAAAATCCTCAATTATTTTGATACAGCCGACCCCCAAAAGGTAACAGAGCTCTGTGACACTACCAAAAAGGTAATATAAATATTTATAATATAATATTTATAATACAGTATTTAGCAACCCTAAACTACAATCCATAAACTACAGTTGGTTAGTAGCTAAACAACTTGCAAAAGTTTTTACCTATCTTTAAGATAGACCAGAGACTCATAYGCAAATCCAGCATTTAGCCCTATTATAGAGTTTGGCAGTGTCAAAAATCTTGGATATAGAAATAGGGACACCAATTACTAAAAGCTATAGACTTACTTTTATTCCACCTCCAGCCTTTTTTTGAGACAGATGTTAGTCATCAACTAAATATTTGAAGGCTAAATTTACAGAGATTGCAATTTAAGCACTCAGTAAGTTTCCATTTGTTGTCATTACACGCATAGGCAATTTCAGAAAAATGATGGACCAAAGTTGCTGTTATTTGATGACAAAAACCGATGGTATCTGCTGACTATAGCCCAACTATTGGAAAGTYGGATTTTTTATTTACCCAGAAAAGATAATGCATCAAAGAAGGAGTCAGAGCATTGTGTGCAAGTGTGCCACAGTCTTAGTATGGTCATTGCTGAGGACTGTCATTAGCACTGTCAATCGTTATACTCAGATGAAGGACTAGGAGTTTGTGATAGCGCATCTTCACAAGAAGAACCGGAATGAGAGCAACTAGCATCCATTCCCGTAGTAACCAAAAGCTGGTACTTGTGGAGGAGCAGCTTTGAACTGCTGACCTAGAAAGAAATTTTATCTTATTGCTAAGCCCATGACCTCTTTGGTTCCCAAGATTTCTGGTGAGTGTAATTAAGAGCAAGGTGGACAAAGAAATGTCACAGGACAATAAAAATGGGTGTGCATATGGACGTGTATATTGGCAAAAGGCATTCTGGAATGAAGTTAAGAAGAGACTGTATGCAGAAACATSAAACAGTTTATAGATATAGATTTTACATTGAGAAAAAATGGAGAAAGTATGCTTTAGAAGAGTTTTGGGGAAAATTATTTTTAATTAAATCGGAGTTATTAAGTCTCTGAATGCACAGCTGATGAAGGATGAAAATTAATGCAACAGTTCTTTCTAAATAATTAGACATCAGTAGCCAAGTTTTCAAGCAGCCTTCAGCTGAGAACTCAGAATATGCAAGCATCATTTAAGCATATTTAGAAAGGTCAGAAACAGCATCATCCCTGTTTTCTCTCCATCAGAGTGCAGAAGCAGCAGTGCATGCAGAAAATATGTCAAGAACTTTCTAGCTGTGTCAACCGCTCTTGCAGAAGCTCTCTTTCTTTTCAGGCTACATGCACTGCCACTTTTTAAAGGAAATATTAATAACAAATCATCACTTTTTCAGTTTAGCCTCATGCAGTGTCACAGCCACTAATGTAAGACTCTTAATTGAACTTTCTCAACAGTCTCCTGCCTAACAAGCTGGTTTTTTACCTATTCTTCATTGGCACAAACTGTCTAAGTAATCTTCTGGGAAGAAGAATGCCTTCATTAAGTGTCTGGTTTAGGGCAGCCGTTCAAGTCCGTTAACTTCTTAAGGCACTGCATCCAGTGAGCTTGGCCACCTTGTTATTCCAGAAGAGGCCCAGCTCCTCCTCATACGCTCCCATCACCTCTCTGCTAGAGTGACATGTGAAATAGACACAAGGAAAACTGGCCCTAGGGCCATTTAAAAAGCTCACTCACCTTACAAAAAGCCTTTTGACAAGTGATTCGTTTGTTTGAAATGTGTACACAGTATCTTGTTGTTTACAGGTAAGAATTATTATTTTTCTTCTTTTCTTACTGATTTATGTCCTTAGGAAAAGAATGTTAAAATAGAAGAGTTTTCATGAGCTGCTACTTAAAAAGAGAATGAAAGAAGTTATTTGTTTCAGTTTTACCTTTTAAATCATTAACCTATGTTTTGTCATATCAAACATAAGTATTTGATGCAGCTATGATATAAACAAAATGAAAATTGTCAGGGGAGGTTAAGCAAATAAATAAGAGATAAAACAGTATTAAATAAAACAAAATGGAAGTAGAAGAAGAGATGGAGAGACATAAAGAAAAAAGAAGTAGAGGTACATCAACAGGGAAGAAGAAAAGCAGAAGCAGTTTATCTTTGTGCTTGCTGTCTGTGATACATTGCATACGTCCCACAACTCCTCAAGTGCAGAGAAGATGGGATGGTTTCAACCTACTGTTTCATACCTCCACCACCTGGCAGCTATTGTTACTAATTTAAAACTAAGATGACACAGGAAATAAAAGTTTATTTCTGAAAGTCCATGTCTTACGTAGGACAGGGTAGGCTAACTATATAGGACAGGACTAGAATAAAGTAGCTAGACAAATGCAAATTAAGAAAATTCAAAAGGAATGAGAAAGCCTTGAATGATTGCTACCTGTAATCTTATTATGGGCTTGAAAATGCTTACCTTGTGCATGTAAACCTGTGCCATGACTCAACATGAGATTTGTTTGTGTTTAAGAGCTATATGATTAGTCAGAAACTTAATGATACCAGTGCTATGCACTCCCTTTAACACAGAGCAAATTTCATTGCAGCTGTATTTTAACAGCAGGAGAATTCTGCCAGGATACTGAACTCAGATCTGGGCAGACAAAGAGCAGCTCTCCTTAAGATCTGGACAAAGTTCAGATTCAGGTTTAAAAAAAAAAGAAACGATCTCAAGATCAAACATATTTTCCTACTAAACTATCTGAAGGAGGTAAACATTTGTCTGTACTTCCATGCCTTATTTTTTATTCAGATACACAATTGTATGTTATTTAGGTGGCACCTGTTCATAATGGCATGCACCTGTAGCCATAAGTTTTCACATGTATAATATAGTATTATTTTAAACTGAAACTTTTAGATTCTCCAGGGGACAGCATAGGTACCTACCAAAATGAAGAAGTTTGAGACTGATTCTTCAGCAAAGCAAAGGCTCGCTCTTCATATTTGATAAATTTGTGGTACTCCCAAAGAAGTAAATGGAAGTTGCGTGTTCACATCAGAGGACAAAGCCTCAAAGATTTTTTTTTTCCTCTACTTACGAATATCAACAGAACAAACACGTCCCACACTGATATCYTTCTAAGCAAAGAGAGGTATTTCACTAGCACACATTGAGATAAACACATACTCTCCCCAGCATCAGGTATATCATTTGGAGAAGCATGTGAAGGGATGCATGCGAGATGGCTACGAAGAGTAAGTGTTTGAAGGAGGTGGCCTTTACAGCCTCMTTTCCACAAGTGTTTGGGAAAGGCAATGTGGGAATTTAGAGTTCATCAGAAGAGACTTAMTCTGCCTCAGAAAAAGAGAAATTGATTATGAAAATAAGTGCAGATTTSAGATACTCAGAGCTTGTACTTTTTTGGGTTTTTTTGATTTTGGAGGAAAATTTGAAAATATCCAATGTTTCCATTTATCCAACATTAACTTTTCTCAAGTGCTCAGCAAGTGTAGTTGTCCTAGAATGAGTTAACTGTTAACACATAGGATAGTATTCCAAAGATATTTTATATAATGCATTTTTCAATAAAACTCATAATTAGCAAATGTTAACAAGYAGAGTACTGAATGCTGCAAAGGAGAGTAGCAACTTTGCTGGCAGAAAAAGTCCTTGACAGAAAGGGGAACGTCATTTTCCTAACACAGAAAGGAAAATTAGCTGTGAAATGAACAGAGAAAAAATGCATGGTTATGCCCATAATTGATGTTTTTAATGCCTTCCAGTAAAGTGGTAGGCTCTGTTATTCCACTCGTCAGTGGCTCACTACTGGAAAGAGTGACATAGTTTTAGAGACTATGACAGTATTAATTTGTTTGGTGGCAATGTTTTTGGAGTAGCAGTCAGGTAGTCTGTTACCTGAAAGAGGAAGGGATTTCTTACAAGGCTTGCAAGCTAAAACCTGGGTTATAAGGGAGTGAGCTTCTGGATTTCTAGAGGCATGCCTTAAAAATCCTGTTCAACGTCAGGATGTTGTATAGTCAGCTACCACTRCAGTCACATTCAGCAACTTTGTCTAATGCAGCATCCTCAGGACAGCGAGGCTTTATGGCAGGTGGTTGCAAGTGCCAGGRCCCTGCACAGGTGCATCTCAGCCCAGCAGGTCCTCTTGGTCCTCTGCACAGTCCCGCCACAGGYTGCCTGCTGCTCTTGCCCACCTCCTGTCTTTGCAGGAACCGCAGACATCTGCCTGGATCAGCACTGCTTGCAGGCAGCTCTCCCCTGAGCTCACTAAAGCACCATGTCCTGTTATTGGGAGCGAATCTCCACCATGCTCCTGGTGGATCTGCTTATGAGAGGGAAGGGTGGAAACTTCCAGAGCAGTGATTCTTTTCATTTTGTAGTGCTTGGGTGCCTGAGGTGAGAGATTTCTTACATTTTTTAATGGGCTCTCAAGTGTGAAAGAATGAGATTTGTACAGTAAATTATAGAAATAAACTGCACAGGAAGTTCTGCATGATGTGCGTGGAGACTCCCTGAGCAGAACAGCAGATGTCCTCTTGGGACACACAGCCCATGCAAAATCCCCACAGCACTTTGTCTTGTGTAGCACTGTACAAAGAGGCAGGGARGAGATGTGTGCGGCTGAGAAATGAGGATGCCACACTTTGTGTATGCTCTGTTCTTGCCAGGATCAAGGAGGCTGACGGAGAAGCGCTAGGCCCTGATGAGGTGCATCCAGTATCTCTAAAACAACAGCAGCCTATGGCCTGGGCTAGAAGCTGCAAGAGGACTGCTCAGCAGCCCAAACCAAAATTTTAGTGTGCAGCACACAACCAAGGCTGAAAAGGGGCTGATCAACATAGCACTGAGCCCAAGCTGATATACTCTGCTTCTGAGGGTGTGAGGATTTCAGCTGCCTGAAAAGATAAACAGAGAAAGCTTAGGTCTGAAAGGAGAACAGCAGAAGCTGTGAGCTTGTGCCCTCCCCAGGCAAGTCTTGGCTGTCACAGAAAGGGATCTAAATACTTGTGTAAGAGCAGACCACTGCAAATAATATTGCTGTACTATCACAAAGAGCCTCAGYGGTGTGACGGAAAAAGACAGAGTATGTCAGGATCTACCGAGAGATAATCCAGCCAGCTTGCAATCTACAAGCAGCTATAACTGTTCCAGTGTATAACCCTTTCCAAGAACATGATGCACAATTCCTCCTTTCCTTTGCAGTGGAAATGCAAGCAGACAATCATCATCCGAAGGTTAAATACTTTTTTTCTGCGAAACAAATTCTRTCTTTTACAGGTTTATACAACAGTAAGCGACTGTTAAAATTTCCCTAGTTGCTGTCAACAGAGAAGTGCCTTGCTGTTGCAAGGTGTTTGCAACTACATTGGATTGTCTACAACGTCACTCTGTAATTAAGGATTTAATGTAGTGATCACAAGATGAATTTCTTTGATCTGTCTAATGGGAAATCTGGCTAGATGACCCAAATCATACCTCAAGTCCATCCTGTGTACACCTAAGCATGTACATTACCCACCTCTGTACATGGTATATATTGATTTCAGTACATTATTCAGGAATCTATTTGACTCTTAGATACAGTATTGCTCCATTATTTAAAATGTTGCATTTAATCATTTATTTGATTTAAACATGGGATATTTTCTCAATTAAGACTGTCTTGCCATCTCAGGTTGGCTGTTCATTTCTGTATTTGTGGCAAGCAGTGCAATCAAGCAAGGAATAACATTTCATGAGATAATGCAATGACCAAAGACATAACCACACTGTTCAAAAACCATGAAGATTTTGGAAACAAGTGCTACRGATTTCCAAGAATTCCAACACTGTAATCAAAACATGAAGTCTTAGCTCTCTCATTTATTGTACCTAGTCATTGCTGGAAATAGTTCTTATGTATAAAAAGCATTCAGGTCAGAGGAGAAACAGCTGGACCCCTATTATTAATTAATTTGTCTCAAAGTTATAAATTGCATTCCACAGGCTTTATCTTCCTCCATCAAAGCCAATAGGGCTTTTTTTTTCGCTTGAAAAGAGCAGGACGTAGCCTGTTTTCCTATTTTCTAACTACTAAGTTACTTCCCATGATCTGCAGAGCAGTTCAGCTATGCCATTACCCTGCTGGTAAGYAAGCTGGAGGGATAGCTTATACAGAAATTGCCCACCAAGAAACTGCCACATTAATTGCTTGCTACTGCTTTCTCCAACAGAAAAAAAAACCCTCAGATATTGTCATTAGCATCTGTGGTGTCATGACTGCTGTTTGCTGCTGTCATTACAGGAGCATGATTGCTCTGAGGAATTTGCTGCGAAATCACGTTACAAGAAGCGTGGTAGAGAGGAAATCTGACAGTTGTTGTCTTCTCTGCAACACAGAACAAGTCAGTATTAGCAGTGTTGTCAACSTCAACGCAGCCATGGCCAATAAAGTAAGCATACTAAGTGCTAAGCAAAGCTGCTGCCCCCAGAAACTTCCAATTTAAGGTACAGAAGCAGATAAAGCACAAACTGGAGAACATCTGCTTCCTGGTGCAGTGCTTCCCAGAACAGGTGGGTTACTAGGACCATTTCAAGGAAGGAAAGGAAATTGGCATAAACTTTTTTGACAGTTTCTTTTTAATTGGTGTATACAGTGTTATTATGAACAGTACAAATTCTAGAGAAAAAATCAGAACTCACTAGCTTTTATTAATCTTCAGCAAACCTTGATATGGAAAAGATTAATAAAATAGACAATAGATATGTGTTGACCAGTTGCCAGGTTCTGATGAATTCTCATGTGAACGCTTCATGAGAAGGGGATCTGGCTCCCATGTCTGCCAATTTATTTAACAGTTTTCTAGATTACACTCAGATTACAGAACTGATGGAAGAAAAATATCATTTCACCAGCTTTAGAACCAATAAACCAAAACTACTTTGGCTTCCTATAGATCTTCCTCCCTAGCAGGTAGTGATTAAGGCTAGTGGGTGCTTCTAATCAGAGGTCAGACAAAGCTGTTATTTCCCTCCTCCCTCCTCTAAGTCTGACAAACAGTGAATCTTTACAGAGTTGCAAGAATGATGCATGTTATCCAGGTAAAAGACTTCCTCATTAAGTTAGTGTGTCTTGTTGGAGAAAATACCTTTACAGTCAAGAAGAGAAACTGCACTGAAGAATACTTCTTCTAAAATGGATTGAATTTCCTTGTAAAAACCATAAGAAGTTGTCAAGGTGTCTTGCCTGAAACCTCTCAGGTTTTAGAGAGGATCCACCAGAGACCTATTTGTCTCTATTTTGCTTTCTAATGATTCTAACAATATTAATGCTCTCACTCAGGAATAAATCTGAGAATAGGTAGAGTGGTAAATAGAACAGTTATGAAGAGGGGGAATGGCAAAAATAGGAGACTCTCCATTCTGTCATGGGAAGTGAGGGAAAAAGGTAAACTTGCCTAGAGGACAAGAGTTAAAAAAAAATCCATGATTTTATAAAAAGTTAGTCTATCAGATACTGAATGGAAATCAGGACCTTGGGAACAGTACTTGTTTTGCAGGAAGCAAACAAGCATGCCGGAGGGATTAGGAARTCTTGATCAAATCAAGGGTGAAGGAAGAAAGAAGGGATGTGACTTGCTCTGGAGAGATTTCATCAACACCAGGGGGAGAAGAATTGCACGACCCTTCGGGGATTTGTGTTGGCCTCTGCTAAATGAAGAGCAGCTGACAAAAATAATGCAACAGGTCCTGCAGCCCCTCTCCTCTGAGGAAACGAAGTCTGACAGCAGAGAGAAAGATGAGACTGGATAGTCTTCAGTGAAAAGAGCAATTTAAGGTTTAGRAAATGTGATAGGTACTTGAGCTATTTGTTTTTTCAGGTGTTGCATATATAAGTGCAAAGCATAGTAGTACCTATTAAAATGCCACCCAGAATATCTCTGTACTTATCATTTCAAACTCAGCCCTTCCCCAATGCGTTACTCCACCCTACGCAGAGAAGGGATCCTTTGAGAAACATAATTACTTGCTCAACATGATATTGTTTCCACATTTAACCTGAAGCCTAAGGGATGCCAGCTACATATGCATCACTATACTGCGAATGGATTATTTCGCTGCCTGAGGAAGTAGTTGAGTTATCTTACAGAATCAAAATGTTTTGTATTAAACATGACACCTCCTGACCGAGCATGACCCAGAAATAGAAATATGAAATTAAACTGAATGAGCATACTCTGGAAAGTTTGTATCTGGGGAGGGGAGGACACAGGGAAAACATGGGAGAAGGGGAGCGATTTCTCTGTTTTGTTGATGGAGGATTTTGCATTGCTCTTGATTGCATTCAACAGGAAAGCTGTTCATCACAAAGTTGTGCTATTTAAAAAAACTATGACCAAAGATTTTGGTCATTTTCTCAAAATCCTGTATGTTTAAAAACATGTATAGTGCTATTGAATTTTACARGAACAACAACCAGCAGTGACCAGTTAATCAAGGAGTAAAACTCTTTACATAGAGGTGTATAAAAGATTTCTCTACATTTCCTACTGAGACCTTATCTTATGGCTTATCACACAGACCAAGTAAAAATGGAATTTAATTGACGTCACTTAACTCCAGAGTATTAATGGACCCAGAAAATACCTGCCTAAAGAATGTGCTGATCTTAATGATGTCTGTGATATCTTATCTAGGGAAGAATTTCATACTTGTTCACATCATCATCAGAATAAGCAAAATAAGGAAATGAGCTAGGTTATAAATTCCAATTAAATTTTTTCCTCATAAAAGCTGTATATATGGAGTAGGGAAAGTAAGTTATTTTGAACAAATTTCTAMAGGAAAAGTTGGTCATCCTGTTTACTGCCTCTGAATTAAATCCTCCTTTGTCTGGACTACTTTTAATATATTTGAGTTGTAAAGTAATCAATCTCTCGGCTGTAAAATGTTCAAAACCTTTTTAAAGCTTACAATTGCCGTGAGATTAACATAAGTAATTTTATTCTGTCATTAACCTTTTTCAGCTCCACAGTATTTCTTATGTGACTGTTTATTGCTATGTGCAACTTAGGGCTACAAGTCCTCTGTTAATATACAAACATATTCTAGTTTGCAGAGGGAAAGCTCCTGAAGACCTCGAGAAACTAGCTTGCCTCATCCTTCCACTCAAGAAAAGCACCACGTCTCAGTGGCTCAGGCAGGTCAGAGCTGGGAAGAATGAGCCGCTGTGATTAAGTGGCTGTGGTTAACACATTTGCAGCCTAACATAATTCAAATTTGTATTCACGTGACAATATTTCTCTTCATTTTCATTTTATCTTTTTATTATCAGTCATGTGACTGCACTTCCTTGTTTTAGCTGAGAAGCAGAAGCACTCACAGAGCCCGCGAAAAGTCCTTGCTGCCTTTCCAGGCTAGATAGGAAGTAGAGAGAGTCTCAGGAGAGATCTGAGTATTGCTTTTTTTTTTTTTTTTTTTTTTTTTTTTTAAAAGCATTTAAATTGGTTGGGAAAAGATTTATTTTGTACATTCTCTGCATTATATTTTAGCAGAGCTTATCTAAAGTGAGCCTTCAATTATTGAAGTTGCAAATATGTTCTGGTGATCTAAAAAGTTTAATTTCAGAGCGTCCTATTACCGATTGCCTTTGCTGAGGCAAATCTAATAGCAGGGGCTGACAGGTAAATGCCTGGTCACGCCTCACATGGGACAACTCACTGAGGGGACTGCTTGTCACAGGAAGAGGGAGATGGCCCCGGCCAAGTGCACACATGCTGCTCCTGCAAAACTTAGCTCCTCGACCTTAATTCCTGGGCTCACAGGCACCTTTCCAAAAATCCTGCCAAACACCTGTATTAAAAAAAGAAAGAAAGAAAGAAAGAGAAAGATAAAAAGACAGTAACTCTAACTCAGTGAAACTCCGGCAAAAGATAGGCATAAAATAGCAAATAAGTATATATGAACAAAAATGTGTGTGCTTTTAAAATTTGCTACCAAAACATACTAGAAAGTTAGATGTACCATACAACTTGGTTTCTCTGACCAGGCTGGATTCAGAGTATGATGCAGGGGAGGACAGTGGATGACTGAARTCTCCAGTTATGGGGTAATTACAGCTCTGTGGTCCTCCTGGGAGATTTCCTGCCTTTTTTCAGTGTAGGAACCTTCCCACAGGTTGGGATTTTAAGCCTGGGAGCAGCTTGAAATTCACTCAGATTAAACCAGCAGCTCTGAGCCTGGTTCAGTACGTGCAGGTCTGCTTCCTTGAGAAAWAATAACGCAGTTCACTAGTGACAAGCCAACTTCATTAAATATGCCACTGCTTACCTCGGGGCAAAAGCATCGTGTTTTACATTCCTGCTGAGCTTGCCAGGCRTTATCTACCACGGCTGCGTAGGTGCCAAGCAAGGGTGGTGAGGGAGCACTTCCTTGCTCCACGGCACCTACAGAGGTGCCTGATGCCCAAGTTGTATCATCACGGTATGTAGCGGCGGGCTCTGCACCATCAGGCCTCTTGGTGGCTATGCCTGCGGGGGACTAATTTAAAAGTGTTTGTATTTGGTTCACATTATGTGTCCTTCCAGTGGTAATCGGTTTTAAAATATGTTCCCTACTGAGCCAAAAAAGCTACTTACACATATTATAGAAATTTTCTTGTCCTTCCCCCCCCCAAAAAAAAAAAAAAGAAAAAGAAAAAAGATCCATAAATTCGTAATTTCACATTGGTCACAACTGGACTGTAACAAGGATTAAACCAGCCAACAGGTTGTATTCCTAGAACTCAGGAAGCAAATGTGCTTGCAATGAAGTTGTCCTTTTATTCATTTCTGGTCTAAGTAAGAAACAGCTGACAGTTAAAGGAGACAGGAAATGAGAAATGCTCGTGTCACATTTGCAAATCAGACTGGATTAAAAAAAATCTAAATGTTCTATCAGTGCTAAAACATGGTGGAGAGAAAATGGCAGATCAGGTTCTTGAAAGAGCAGTTTACTTCTTCTGATTATGAAAAGATAAATGTGCAGTTATCAATTGAAAATTAATATTTTTTTCCAATATTACTTTATTTACCGAATGCTAAATGACCTGAAACAAAGATGATTTCATCATTCATTGGAATCATCTCAAGATGATTTTTGAGGTAGGGAATTTCATGGAACAGCATAATGGTAAGTTTGACTTTTTTTGAGCAAATACCAAAACCTCAAATTTTTGGTTACATGAATAAAAATGTAGAGCCACAGAAAGTACCATATTGGATCAGATCAATGTCTCAACTTTGGCAAAGAAATGCCACACATATTTCAAAAGAATGTACCAGATAGATATTTCTGTCTCTTCATTTGGCGTGTGATTGTGCCCTAAAAACACTCAGTGTTCTATTATATTTTTAATGCTAAGTAATCAATAACCATGATAATCACATTATTTCTATACATACATAAATGGCCACTGAGCAATTCAATCTATAGTGTACTCTGGACAGTCATTCCCTTCAAATCATCAGGTGCACAGAACAAAGTAAATAGGTTACCTGAATATGTTTCAGAAGAAACTAAGTCGCTTTATTTCAGTTATACATCTAATTTGCCTTTTGAAAAAATAAATAGTCCTTGTGCTTTTCCAACTGGCCTGAAACAAAGGGCTTTCCAAACCTTGTCATGACTTATCAGAAAGATTTTGGGACACCTCCTATTCCTGCTACTTCCCATTGGAGAAGGAGTGTCTAGAAACGATAGTAGCATTGCTGTGTGAGATCATATTACTGATATTAGTGAGAATTAGCAATGTCTGTGTTGCTTTATTGTATTCTGTACATAGTGAACTGTTMTCAGTAAGCCCCAGATGACTTTGGTACATCAGCACAGAGTAATGCCCAGGACATCACAGGTCAATGGCATACTGAARTCAATATTCTGAGAAAGAATATTATAATTTTGTCAGGTAACTTAGCTGATTTGTCATTGTCAAGGAGTTACTGCATGGGGAGGAGAAATCCTGAGTTCCCTCCATTTCCTCTACACTGAAGTGGTGTACAGGTGGCTTTGCTGCTCGTCCTCACCATGGGCCAGCTGAGGTAGAGGCAGAGGCAGATCCCTGCTGCTCTTGGGGTATGTGCTTCTGTTTCCAGCCAAGTCAGGTCTGCTGAGCCTGGAGGCAGCAAGAAAAATAAAATTCTCTTTTCAAAATTACCTTTGAGAGTTTAAGATTGGAAAGCTGTAAAAACATTGTTTTTTTGTGAATTTTTTTCTTTCCACTGCAGAACAGAAGAATTGAAAAGCCCCAGTAATTCCCCTAAACTTGAAGAAAAGGCATCAGGCTGGTGTTTGAGGAAATAAACCATGGAAATGCAACAAAGCTTTWCAAGCTGGCACAAGGAAGAACTCTCACTTTTAAAACAAGCAGAGAAAACGTAAATGAGATCATCCATTCTAGTCTGAAACTGAGTAATTCTGTGTGTGCACATTTATAAAAAGAATGTGAGGGAGAAGTGCAAGAGATCCGTGCCTGTGTGCGAGCGTGTTGGTCTGCTCATAGCAGTTGTCCTTTAGATGGTGCTGTTACCGTTTGCCTGCGCACCAGAGTAGTGGTTTCCCAGGCAGGGTGTGTGGTCTAAGCGCTGCACTGTAAGAGGGAAGAGGCTTGTCTTCAGACATGACATCTCAAAAAATCCTCATAATTTTAGCTTGCTTCTCTGAGAGCTAGTATAGCCTTTGGTGAAGGTGCTTTCCAGTGTTYTACTTCAAACAACTCACTCATTGCTAGCTTTCTACCATGATCAGTGACAGGTTTATACTTCATGTATTTTTATTGCTGCAAGTCTGTCTTCTCCTCTCCCACTACCTGCGTGGCTGATTAAGTAGGGGAGTAAGAGAGCTGCAGACAAGGAAATWGAAGAGATTTCCCCATGCAGCACAGTGCTGTCCATGGCCCATCCGTGAGTTCCTGGTGGAGCTCTGGAAGGTGCTCTCACTGTTTGAGGAGTGCGGAGTGGGCTGGGGCAAGAAACAACAGGGTGGCCATGACTCTTGCATTTCAACCTATTTTCGTTCTAAATTATCAATAATATTTGCTGGGGGAAACAATTTGGTCATACAGTCATCATAGTTTTCAAGTTTATTCACTTTCTGCACTGTCACTTTTTTAGTGTAGAAATGCATGTGAGTGTTGAGGTAATATGAGTAGACAGCTTTTATTGCAGCAGTCTCAGTACTTCCTCATACTGCTGTTACATTGCAAAAGCAGGAAGAATCATGTGTGTACAAAGGGTGTAAGAATACAAACAAAGTTCTCTAAACACATATTTGTGAGAATGATAGCATTTCTCAAGACTGATTGTGATCATGGTGCATGTACACAATGAATGCTGTCTCTGTCTGGCTCTCTCACTGCTAAATACTTATGAAAAGAAAGAGAATGAACTGCTTATTTATCAGCTGAGTGTATTTTTCTCTGGCTATGATCTGCAAAAGATAAGTGTTGGTTTAGTCAATTTTTCTGTGTCAATGCAGACCCCTAGCTGACAGCATTAGAAACACATTCCTGCTCACACTTGCCAGGCCCAGAAGGAAGCCTCAGGTTATGGTTTTCCAGCACGGGTCATCTTGGAGCCCAGCTGCTGTCAGCAGCGTTAAAGCGCAGCAGTTGCCAGTGGATGCCCAGTTCTCCATCAGGGCTAGCCCTCATTCTGTCTAAGTGGCCAAACAGTGTTAAGGCTTGTCCACCTTGACCTTGTCCTATGGGCATGGCAGTGTCAGGAGCACAAAATAACCCCAGCCTCCTTTCTACCTCCAGAGCCACTGGTGGAGGTGCTGCTGTTTTGCAGCAGACTGGCTCCTTGCCCAAGACGGTGTGCATGACCAACAGCTGCTCTGCTACCCAAGCCACACACAGTGTGCAGGTCCCTGAGAGATAGAAACAGCGAGGAAATGGGCTGAGTACAATGAGCTAAATCAAATACCTTCTGATTTTGGGTAGATCTTTTTGTCTATCCAACTTGAGATTCTTGAAAGGGGTCTGATTTTTTGGAAATACCTGCAAGATCTCCCCACCCCATCCAGGTTCAGGTTTCTATACACGTTGTGATCTCTCATCASATCTACAGGCAAACTCTGCTTTTGATCCTGCATCAGTTTGGTCCTACATCTGGGGTGGCAGGTATGTGTTCCTACATGGCATCAAGGCTGTATCCTGAACTACCTGTTGCACATTGATGTGACAAGCCCCACTGGATTTGGCACTCGTGATTTTTTTTACATAGCAGAAAGATCAAAAACAACTCAGACATGAATGCCATTTATCAATTCTCTTCCAAAGGTGTGGGGCAAGAAGAAATAGCAAAGGGCTGCGTATGTGCTCCTCTTCACTTTCTCTGTATAAGACTCCTCCAATCTCCTTTTGCTCAGTTGCCTTCATAGACACCTTGTGAGAAGCCAGTTGCTTTGTCCTTCTCTGTGTAGTTTTCAGATCTGCCTCATGTTGTGGTCACCATGGTCCTGTGGCTAGTGGCATTCCCCAGGGCTCAGTACTGGGTCCCATCCTGTTCAACTTCTTCATCAATGACCTGGATGAGGGGACAGAGTGCCTCCTCAGCAAGTTTGCAGATGCTACCAACCTGGGAGGAGTGGTTGACACACCTGAGGGCTGTGCTGCCATTCAGAGAGACCTGGACAGGCTGGAGAGCTGGGCAGAGAGGAACCTCCTGAGGTTCAACAAGGGCRAGTGCAGAGTCCTGCACCAAGGGAGAAATAACCCTAGGCACCAGTACAAGCTGGGGGCTGACCCTCTGGAGAGCAGCTCTGCAGAGAAGGACCTGGGAGTGCTGGTGGATGACAAGTTGACCATGAGCCAGCAATGTGTCCTTGTGGCCAGGAAGGCCAATGGTMTCCTGGGGTGCATTAGGAAGCGTGTTGCTAGCAGGTGGAGGGAGGTGATCCTGCTCCTCTCCTCAGCCCTGGGGAGGCCTCATCTCGAGTCCTGTGTCCAGTTCTGGGCTCCCCAGTACAAGAGAGACATGGAGCTACTGGAGAGAGTCCAGYGTAGGRCTACAAAGATGATCCGAGGGCTGGAGCACCTGCCCTATGAGGAACGGCTRCGAGAGCTGGGCCTCTTCAGCCTAGGGGAGAGAAGACTGAGGGGGGATCTTATCGATGTGTACAAGTACCTGAAGGTACACCTTGAAGGTGTCAAGGGGACGGGGACAARCTCTTTTCAGTGGTGCCAGGTGACAGGACAAGAGGCAATGGGCAYAAACTGAASCACAGGAAGTTCCACCTGACCGTGAGGGGGAATTTCTTCCCTGTGAGAGTGACAGAGCCCTGGCACAGGTTGCCCAGAGAGGTTGTGGAGTCTCCTCCTCTGGAGATCTTCAAGGCCTGCCTGGATGCAGCCCTGTCTACCATGCTGTAGGTGACCCTGCTGAGCGGGGAGGTTGGACTAGATGATCTCCAGAGGTCCCTTCCAACCTTGCTGATTCTATGATTCTATCTTTTGGACATACAAGGATTTCCTTTTCTTAATCTAAGTTTCTTGTAAGTTTTTTTTTCCTCTTTTCTCTTTTTGCAGTGTAGGTAGATATCTAAGTCCATAAGGGCTCAGCTATTCACTCTGATTTAAATTGAAAGTGGTTGTTATTTACTTGATTGTTTTTTATGAAAACATGGATCTGACATATGAGGCATGCAACATGCTTATAAAAATAGTAGGGACATTTCCTAGTTTAACAAATTTGTCTCCATTAAGGTAAAGAACTGAGCAGGAATAGTCATTTAGGACTTCTTAAAACATCTTCCTCTGCTCTGGGATGCAGTTCCTATAAGTTTTTCCTATTTCCTTCCCTCTCATCCCCAAACAAGCCGCATTTCTGAACTCATTTGCAAGAACTGTTCTGTCTAGATTCTACAATGAGGTTGCAAACGACCTTAAAAAAATGTTTATGGCTCCTCTTTGCCACCCCTGGGTGACTGGACAATCAGGAGGGACCAGGTCCTGTCTCTGTCTCTTTTTTGTGTGTTAAGAGCCACCCCTCACCCCTGCAAGCTGTGGGCAGCACCCTGTAGGTTGGGGGGGGGGGGGTCAGAAAAGCCTGATGACTTGCAAGTGGGGCATATGCCACAGTAATTTTCTTTTCTTTTCTGCTCAAGTTAACAGAAAATGGACTAAGACCCTTTGCCTCAGCTGACAACATTTTTCTCAAAGTGTTTTTCATAAAAATCTACATTCTTCTTAAAAGGGATTAGATAAACATCTCCAAAAATTTGAGGCAATCATTTAACCTTTACGCAGGACTGATATTCTATGACCTCTTTACAGCTTCCTGATCTCTGAATCACCATCAGGTCATTTCTCACAGTGTGTAAGCGGTCACTCCTTTTCCTGATGAACAAATTGCTCATCCCTCCTGTTTCCCATTGTCTGAGAAAACCACAATAAGTGAAGTGCAGTGCTGCACCTTGTGTCTGTGGACTCACACAGCCGACACTTTGACGATGTGGGTGCAGGATGATCTTAGTGGATTTACAGGCCTCCAATCTGAGAGACTCAGAAAAACTCCTACATAAACCCACCTAACTGAGGGGATCAAGTTTCCAGCTCAGTAACATGCAAGTCTCCCTGCCATTTTGATGCCTAGTTCTGACCACCTTGGGCTGCCCTTCATAGCTGAAATGCAATGAAGTRCTGTGTGAATTCACCAGCCACCACCAGGAGATGAGGTTGCCCTTTCTGACCTCTTTCATGAAAGTGTTATTTCCAGAGACAAGTTCCTTTGCTCGAGGGAGCCTGTACTTCGGTGTTTTCTCAATGTGTCAGGCTACCTGTTGGGAGGATTTACATTATGTTTGCTCCYGAGGACCCATACCTCAAACTGTAAAGAACCACCTTCTCATTGTGAAGGCCTGGGAATCAGACCTTGTTCCTGACCCCTTCTTAGCTATAAGGAAAGCCAGTGTATACTCATATGATTAAAAAAATTACGTGTACGTGGAAACACAGTCAACTGATACACAAGTGGCCTTACTTCTGCCATTTCCAAGCTAACAGATGTGTAATGTTCCTGTCTCATCATTTGCAGTGTAATGTTTAAGTGGTGGGTATCTCATTTTACCATTTATTTGTGGAGTATTACAGAGTCTTTCATCTGACAATCATTATATATTAAATGCAGCCACTTTCATTAAAGGCTATCTCCATGGCAAAAATGTTTTATATCTGCCAAGCCAAGTTTTGTAGGTTTTGAGCGCATGAGACACATGGCAAAATGACTCACTGAGCTTGTGTCTATTGAGTTCACCAATGAGACCTCTGGGAATGAACTGGAAGCTGCTATGGGCCAAGCTGAGCCATGCTGATGGGCTATGGCACTAGGAAACTTGACCAGAGGTTATCAAAAAAGAAGTTTTTAAATTTCTGTCATTCAAAAGTTAAAGTCTCTTATGAACATCACTTTTTATATGGGACTGATTATGGGAAAAATTATGTGCAATTAAAATGAATTTGGTAGCCATCCTGTGCTGGATTGCACAAAACCATCCATTCCACTGCCATGAGAAGTTCTTCAGTGTCAGACTAGTCCTGAGTAGGATATTACCTGCATGAGTAAGGCTTGACAGCAGCTTACAGACAGGTTCATTTCCCCAAAAGAATTTTAATTGTTGGGTTTTTTTAACACAGTTTATTTCATGACTTGAGACAAAATTTCAAGCTCTTTACATTTTCAAATTAGGTTATCTAGCTCCTTAAGCCTTAATTTGGAAGGCAATCAGGCTTTTAGGAAGTGCTATAGTATCAACTAAAGTACTAGAAAGATTCTTGTTAGGGTCAGCAGACTTCAGACCGCTGGCTATTGTCTCTGACCTTAAGCCTGAAATAACAAAGAGTTCCTGTGTTTTATGGCTTTATCTTGCTATCTAAAAGCAACAAACTCTTCCTATCTTACTTTCAAACCTTTCCTTGCTGACTGTGCTGACTTAGATCCTTTAGAATTTTCAAAAAAATGATTTTTTTCAACAGACTGGTAAAAAAAAAAAGTCTCTTACCAACTTCCACAGCTCTGAGTTCACTAAGAAGGACACAGATTCAAAATAATCTTCAGAGTAGCACTTTAAAGGGAGGCCAGGGAAACAAGGGAGCTTGGTAAGGAGAGAAATGTTTCCCCCAGGGACTGCCTGGCATTGAGGTCAGGCCAGAGGATGGTGCCAGCCCTGTTTTCAGAAGTGGTCAAGCACCATCTGAGTACAGCCCCGAGTGACCTGCTTTGTCCTATAGTTGAGCCTGCTCTGAAGTTGGGCTAAAGTACCCCTGAGGTCCTTTTCAAACCTGAATTATCCAAGATCCTATGATCCTCGTTCTACTATTCATTTTGTTATGTCATTAAATGGTTTCTTCATCCCTCTGCCTACCTTGTTAGGAGAAACACTGCAAGAACAATACTGGACTTACAAGGGGTCAAATCAAAATATGCTGCTCATATTAAAGGGAAACAGAATCAACAGCACTACTGACATCCTGTTCTTCCCTCACCCTCCATCCCCTTTGCATTTCCAGCGTCAGTATTCCCCAGTGGTTCCAAGAGCTGAGGGTCCTCTGCAGCAAGAGAGCAAAACTGAGTGCCATTTGTGGCAGCTGTGCTTGCATACCCCTGCTGCTGCGAGGGGCAGGTGGGAGCTCTGGGCCTTCACTACCCAGTACACATGCCCAGGGCGCGGCACTCACCTGTGCCAGCAGCCATCCTGTACAGACTCCCCTCTATTTGCTTGTAATTGCCCAGTTGCCCGCGACCGTGTCCTGCACAGGGACAGCTTGCTCAGTGCACMTCTCTGGGGGCTGAGCGACACTGCTCAGGGTGCACATCTAACCTTGCAGTCTGGCAGGGCATGCAGCAAGGTACAGCACAGAACCGCTGGGCCAGAGGGAGCTTGCAAATCCCCATGGAGGGCTGTGGTCCAGGGATGGCCCAAGTAAAGTAGCTGGGATGGTGGTGTCCCAGCTCTCTGAGCTCGGTGGGAGAAGTAAAAGTGAGATCTCACAACAGCACCTTGTCTTGAGCCAGGAACAAAACTGTGTCCTCATGGCTGTACCTGTGCTAGGGTCCAGCCTGCTCCGAGGCACGGTCTCAGTGTTTGGCTTGAATGCTCTAAAAGCATTGGATGTTCTGGATTCCTACCAATATAATTCAGAGTACAATAGGGCCTCCAGTAGGTAAATACTGGCAATATTTACCTCTGTGTGAGATATTTGTCACGGAAGAGTTATTTCTGGCAGCTATTTGGCAGTTATTGGCATTTATTTCTGATACTGTTTTCCATCTGAATCCCGGCCCACAAGTCTGGGCTGATGCAGCTGTTTTCTGGCGTATGTCTGCAAGCTTCCTAGCAAAAAAGCCCTTCACCCCTTGTTAGTGTCATACTTACCCACAAAATTGTTTTCCTTTCCTCTAGTTCTTTAGATTAGTCTTCTAAAAATATGAATGAAATATGAATGAAGTACAAATATGAAACAATACAAATGTATCTTTTGGTTACTCAGATTAAAGTAATATGTATGAGGGAGCGGTTTTGTGCTGTTTTCTGACATCTGAAAGCAAACTTTATTAAGTTAACAGACTGGGGCAGAAAGTAGGTATTTTGGAAATCATCTTGCAAATATAGATTAACTTAGAAAAGCTAAGAMAGTATTTTTTCAGGGGCAGTTAGAAATTTAATCAGAGATATTTTTTTCCATATCAGTCAAACAACAGCCATTTATCACTGTCTTAAACAGAAGACAACTGTGACTGTTCAATAAGTTACATCAGAAATTAACTCTAATTATATGAATCAGAACTAAGAACTTCTATGGAAATATGCTTAGTACCTCTAAGTTTATGTTGGCTCAGACTCCACGTAAGTTTTTTGTYTTTTTTTCATGCTATGATTTGGTTAATGGCAAAAATTTTAGCAGCTTTGAGGAATATTTTTTCTTGAACTGCCATCAGTTGATCTCTTGATCTCTAAATTAATAACCTACACTTTAAGTATGTCTAAAGCAGTGAATGAACCTGCTTCATATAATGCTTCCTATAATGTCACACATCATCTAAGCGTCTTACCCTACTAGAGATCATACTAGATGGTCTATTTCCCCCCTCCCAGAGTTGGAATTTTGGCATGAYTATATTCACTGATCAGAGTAATTTTAACTGACTGAACTTCCAAAATATTCAGTTATATAACTGTATCATTTTGAGGCACACTCATATGCTGTATCAACTGTACATTTATCCGGAACTGTTGCTTTTTCCAACAAATCAGTACAGTAGTTATCTATTCGTTCAGCTTTTATTTCTCTTCAGAGTGGTGGGTGAGTTTAGGAATATTTGCAATGAAATTTTAGAATTCTCCTTAGAAACTAGCTACCYTTTTTTCTTTTTTCTAATAACAGCTACAAGGAATATAGAACAACACAGAGACAACTGAGAAATGCAGTAATTAAACATTAAAATATCTGTTCCCTGTCTTCCAAGCCAAGAGAAAACTTCCCTTAATTTACAGAGGTCTTCTATTAGTTTATTTAGAGACACCAAGTCTTTAGAGAGTGTATTGCTATAACAAACTTTGGATTAGTTTTCAGCAAAACTGGTTACTTCAGTCAGGTTGGTTGCTTTAACTCAGAAAAAATWGATTCAAATACGTTTTCAACATGGTCATTATACATGATTTAAAGCTGCCAGAAGTGATTTCTTCAGTGCTTTTAAGCATATTGTCCAYTGAGATGAAGACTCTTTCATGTGTATGCATGTGTTCAGGGAAATAAATACTCTGCCATAATTCTCTGCCCYGCTTTCCCAATAAAACCCAATTCACTTCCATTTCACTTTTTTTTTTTTCCAGAGCTTACTAGAAGGGAATTATCTTTCTCAACTACTGGTTGCAAATAGTCAAGTATAATCAGTAACAGGTTGTGAATGGGAATGAGAATGTTGGTAGATACTGTCTGCTTATGCCAACTTAAAATCTCGCACCAGAAATCTAGTTGTAAATTTATTAGGAACAAAYAATATTCAACACTGTAAATACATATTTACATATAAGAAAGCTTTCCTTTCCACAAACGAACTACAAGAAAAACTTTATGCAAATAACAAGGTTGTATAATTGTACATACTTATTATCTGTTACCTACTTATTGGTACTACTATCCCCATTGTATTATTATGTAGAAATATTTTGTTTTAGGGCCCTTATCTCCCCATCACCTAAATATCCCCTAGCCTTCAGTAATGTAGGTGAATGATAAAACAAACAGTGCTACTGCTAATGATGACTGTTAATATACCTCACTGACATGCTCTACCTTTTCTTCTATTTCAAGGCATTCCCTAACTCAATAAAGTAAAACATAATATTCTTTAGATGGCATTGTTTGACACATTATTTGAGGAGTTAAGAAACTGATCAAGGGAAACTCAAAAACTACGATACTTTTTTTTTTCTTACTTGAGTTGGTTTCCATTTCTTAAAACATAATCTAAATAACTATTTTTTCTAACAATTTCATGTTGTTAAGTATCAACATCCTCTTTCTGGCATAGGATATTTCTTTCATGAATATTTCTTTCCTGTTTTGCAGTGAGTTTGTTGTATTTCTTCACTAGGTCTCTCAAATAAATCCTGACACTGATTGTCCCCTTCTTTTTTGGTTTGTTGTTTCTGCAAACAAGTAAATACTATTTTATGAAAGTTTAATTCACCATGACATAATTCAGCTTTCTGTACTGAAGAAACTGGGGAAAAGATGCCAATGTCARGTATGCTCTTTTGCTAATACATGAAAATTCATATTTCTCAGGTTTCATTTCATTAGCATTTGAGAGTATGCATGTGCACTCACCCATACAACAGGTAAGATTTCAGACTGATGTGCACATTCTTGCTAAACAGTGACCACTGAAATAAAATTAATGAATGCATAGCATTGAGATTAAATCACACRCAACTAAAATTAAAATTACAATGAAAAGCATAAAGGTAAACGAGAAGTTACAATTTTCTGTGTACCATGCCTGTGGAGGATGCTTTACAAGCAGTATTTTTACTATAACCTTTAGCTTGTATCGGTGGCACAAACACTTGCTATTCTTATAAAATTCAGCAGGGGGGGCTATTTTTCTGCATATGAACACAGACATTTCAGGAAATACGGTAATACTTGGTAAATTTACGTGTATACTTGATCTTTACAGTTTGGGTGTTATTKTATTAAAGCCACTTTTTGTAAGCTAAGCCTAAGGTTAAGTGTTTCACATCTTTTTAAAGCACAAAATAGAAGATGGATTATCCATTTTATTTGTAGCAGCAGGTATGACACAAAAATAACACTTTTTTCCTTCTGATAGTATAATAAAAACACTAACAGTACTGCTTGCATTTCATAATGCATCATTGGAGGCTAACAGTATTGAAGACACACTTCTTTGCTTGTATACACTATGAACCATCTAGGCTGCATGAGCAGGCTGTCAGCTATTCATCTCATCAYACCCATACACTGTTATATTCCTGATACAATTTAATTATAGCAGTTTTTAATATGTCATATCCTCAGTTAAGCTGGCCTAGTCGTTTTCAGTATGCAATATTTCACCCTCACAATATAAAGAATATGATGGTATTGGAAACAAAGCTTTTTAATTATTGTTATTCATTATCTTTAACAGTAATCATGAGACAATGCCAGGTCCAGAAATTCTATCAAAGTCTTTTCCATGTTGTTAAATTAATAACTGGAGYAAGAAGTAATTTTTTCTCTAAATATATCTGTAGCTCATCATGAGTGTATTTGACATTATTATTGCTTCTCACATTTTSAAAATACATTTTCTCTTTATTCAACTATTACAAACTTTTATACTCTATTTTTAAATCACCTGTGAATTTGACAGATTTACCCAGTCTACAAAACTTACATATAAAAGCATTAATACAAAGTTGACGATATATGGTTATATCCATATGCAGAATATACTGGGACTGACTTCTTCATAGAGAAGCTTACAGAATTGAACTGAAGATAGTGCTCATACTAGAGGATTCTTGGAGAATCATTGTAGTGCCATGAGAATGTTATCTTTGCTATATAATTCTGTAGGATGACTTCAAAAAGCAGTGGAAAACATGCATTGTCTATTGAACTCCACAGCTGTTGAGTAATTTATAAACTATATGCAATACACATTTTCTGTATGAGATAATTTGAGCAGAAAAAAATATTTATTAAGGAACAGTTTAGGGGCTGATGGTCTTGATTTTTGTTTGAAGTACAGAACTGCTCCACTGGTAACTGAATCAATCCTGTTGTTTTAATATGAGTATTAATGCTGCACCTTTGCTACACAGTGTATTTGTTCTGCCTTGAATCTATCCAAGCTGTTTCATTTCTAGCGGTATCTTCAAAGTACTGGGGCAAAAAATCATTTACTTTTTACTCAGAATGGAGATTTTCTGATGAAGCCTGTGAAAATTACCGTGTGATAACCAGCATTTTCCTATCTGGGAAATAGCTGCTTGTTAAAGCAATACCTTAAAGAGTCCTCAGGTTCCTGCTGTAACATTAGATTGGAGGTAGGGAAGATGTACACAGCAATGAGTAATTCTTGAGATCTGGAAGAAGCAGCAGTGTTGTATAGCACAAACCTGGTATTCTGGCATATCAAGGTTATGGTCTCTACTCACTATGAGCACAGGAGGGTGCTGGTTAGTCTGTGGAGACATTCGTTCTTGGCAATATTTTTGAATGGGAAGTTCAGAGGGCAATCTGGTGCTGTGAAGAGACACAATCCAGCTAAGCAAAATGCAYGAAATCTCTGAGGAACTTAAGTAAACTTCCTTAATAGTGTGGAAATTACAGATGGTATTATGCCTTTACTGTTTTCATCCTCCATCCTTTCTTTACCCCATCTGAAATTGAAGATAGTGGTATTACAGAAGGATGCAAGCCTGCATCATCACCATGGTAGGACTTGGACATTTGGATAAAGTAATACAGAGCTCTCCCAGATGAAGCTTCTGCAAAGCCACTGCTGCTCAAAAATAGACTTCCATGTCCCCAAAATTGTGGATGAACTTTTCTACTCCATTTTGACCTGGCTTATGACCTCATTATGAGATTATGCTCTCAAAGCACAGTTAATGTATGTATTGACATTCTTGCATTGCATGTTATAAACTCAACAGAAGCAGGAAGTGATGAAGCATGCATGATATATATGGCTATTTTGTAGTTGATGCTTTGGCAACTCAAACTTGCTGCATTATCTGTTATTTGCTTACAAATGGTGTAACTGCATTGGTGAGTAGCCAGAGGCCCAGACTAGCAGATCTATGTGATAGTTACTTCAGTAAATCTGGTATACTGCCCAGAGACATTCTACCAAATTAAAATTAGTCTAGATACACTTCCAAAGAACAGTAGCAATCTGAAGATGGACATGAGTAGTTACTTGTAATCTTGCTGATAGTTTCTTTGAACTGAATTTATTAATAATCTTTTGACTACTAAATAGGGATGGGGTAAGAAATGTTAAAATTGTTTCCAAAAATTGTAGCTATTGCTTTTTGTGCTATCTAGGAAAATGAAAGAGACTTTTATTTATGTTTTGTGTTTATTGTGGTTCATGAAATTGATATTGAGGTGGGGAAGTTAACTAGGGAGTGATTCAATGCTGTATTCATATCTTCAGTCATCGACCTTTCTATATGCACACATACCCACAGGTCAGCAGCAGATATAAGCAAGTTTCATGAGGTGATGGAAAAAGATAAAACAGCTTTGAAATAGCTTTCCCGCTGAACTTGCAGACTTTTCTCCAGTTCTTCTTTGTGTTTGAGCAAACAGAATTTTATTTACAATTGTTAATCTTGTCTTGTCCTTCTGAAGTAGGCCTATTTTTTCCTCCTTGAATAACAAATAGCCAAAGTCTCATTCCATCTCTTATCCAATTATATACATTTTCCTTTTCCTTACTTTTCAGTTAAGCAATATTATAATAAATTTGCGTAAATGACCTTCATGTCAACTGGGCGCTTCGTGTATGTGTATTTATTATTATAGGTATTTATTTTATATAATTTGCTAGGGTTAAAATAACAAAGAAAAAATTCTAAATTAATATCTACCTCTCTTCCTTAGTCTGTATTATGGAGAGCACAAGCATTTTTTAAGACAAGAAAGGGGTAAATGAAACCATTGCAACTTTCTTCTTCTTTGAAGAGATGTCCCTTTGTATAAGCTAGTAAACAAAACATAACTGGATGTTTGGCTGAATGAAAACCATTATGGCTGTCCTGCATGAAATGGAACATACTTTTTTTTGTAAAGAAGTCAGTAGTAAATTGAAGTGAATGTGCATCATGTAGATAACAAATTCATCTCCAGAGAAAGCATTCCTTCACAACTACACTATTCGATTCAATTATCATTATTTTTGTATGTTCCTCTCCTGAATGTGTTTTTTTGGCCAGAAGTAGTTCCTTCAGATCCTGCTGTCTTTTCCTGGCTGGACATGGTACACATAGTACTTTGTTGCCAGCAAATTATTTTTTTTTCTTCATATTGAGGATATTGCTTAGTATTTTTGCAAAATTAAAAACTCAAAGTGGTATTTATCAATATGCTGAATGGAATCTGTGTGGACACATCTAGCTCAAAGCAAAACTGGTGGCTGATGTAGCTAAAATACTTAATGAATTCATAGGTAATTTATCAATAATATCCTTAAGGAAATATTTACTATAACTAATAGTATCAAATTAATAGATTCAAGAATCTTTTTAGCTAATGTTTCCAAGCAGAAAAATGTAGTGGTTAATGAACATTATCTTGTTTACTTGATCAGTTCTATTATTTAAAGTTATTTTCTCACATCAATAAAGACCAAACCACAGATCCTTCTGTATGAAACCCTTAACTTCGCTTAAGTGTCCACCTGAGGTTTCTAAATGAATGTGGCTCAAAGCAGGAAAGTTATAAAACAGACCTTGTTAACAGTGAACTTTGAATCCATGGCTGTATTTTCATCCTAAAAGAGATGAAATAGTAGCTATATTGGCATCTAGAGGGGTCAGAATCTCACTCCAGCTTCTTGCCTTCCCCTTCCTTGCAATTCTGCCTTATCTTGTATTTGGCAAGAAAGAGATGAAGTAATTTTCTTCTTCCTTCTTAATTTTCTTCTTCCTTCTTGTTCAGCTCTTTCAGCTATCTAAATACTGTTCACCATTCTTCTGAACATGTCAGGTCACCCTTAATATAATTTTTAAATCTTACACCTACAAAAAAATCAAACCAAGTATCATTTACCTGAAGTGCCATAACTGAGAGTTTATAATGCTTCTTACAATGTAGTTGACATAGTTTATACTAGCTACAATACAGTAGAGATACTCTTTCTACAATATAGCTGTTTATTGTAGAGATCATCAGATTTTGCCATAATTCATCTCTCTTCACAGAATATGTTGAATAAACTTCTGTATAGTTTAGTATTAAGTTTTTCCTTTCAAACCAAGCTGTGTTTATTTTATTAGGAAAACAGCACTGTTATCAAGATCAGTTAGAACAGGCTTGGCATTCAAATAATAGAGAGCTACATATTGTTCTAGAGTAAGAAGTCTTGCCATACGAGTTCAGACATTCTATAAACCATACTAGACATCCGGGGAGAAAATTACTGCTTGTGGCTGCAACCTCCTTTAAGAAGAGAAATAATACAACATGTTATAGCCTTCAATGCTTGTTATTTATATATCAGATTAATTTCACTATGGATTATGAGAGGAGAACTCTATGTTTGCAAGAATCACCATGAAGTTTTCTACAACTATTTATTAATTATTGTGCTTTATGTCTAYATCTGTGATCATGAGCACATTAGAATGCTGAAATGAGAAGTTCATAGAGCATTTGTATGAGCTCCTACTGCAGATTCATGATTTAAGATTAAATAAGATAGAATATTAGCTAGCTGAAAATGATAGGAATATGTCACTTGCAATCCTTTTTTGGTGGATGCAAATACTTACCCCCAAAACCCCAAAATAGGTTTAGCAATGATACAACCTGGTCATGACAAATACATGCTTTTATAAATACAAGCAAAACTTAACCTCATAAGTTGAGCTACAGAGTCAGAGACAAAGAGTTATGAATGCAGAAGCACTACTGGAAGTTGTGCAACCCAGATTCAATTTCTGCATTACCTTTTTTTTTTTAAAAATAATAGCACTAGTGCTCCTGATCAAAGATTCTCATTCTAGATTCTCCAAGCAAAAAATAATTCTTTAAAGCAACATCTTATACAGAATTCCTACATGTAGCAAATTCATCATTCATATATTTTATATATTTTTTGAGGTTCATATTATAGCAATCATGAGAGATTCTTTACGATCAAGTTTTATTAACTATTTTGTTCTGATTTTTTTGAAATATTCGAAACAAACCCATGAAATGCAGCTGAACATTTCTTTAATGGTTAGACATTTCACTACTTTTGTATTCTTACTACTCAAAATCCTTTACTACATGGCTTTTGGCAAAAAAGTACAAACACTAAAAATACATACGTGCATGTGCGTGCGTGCGTGTGTGTGTGTAATCAGAAGTAAGGGAAAAGTACATAAACAGGACTAATTGTTCATAAAGGCTGTCAATCAACAAGGCATGATTTGTCTACAAAGACGTACCGCTCAAGAAATGAAAGTTTCATCTTTGTCCTTGCCTACCTTGACTCACGCTTCTCCAGCCCATTTCTTAATGCATCTCCACACAAACTTTTTCGGAGCAAGTTAAATCGTACGTCCTTGGAGTAACAAAAAATAATCTTTAAAATTCTGTCCTTCCTTCAATTGTCACACAACTACAGATAAATGTGTGCCACATTAACTTGAAGTGGTGCTGGAGAAATGGCATTTYAAGTTATCTATAAAGACTACCACTGTTCCAAATGCACATTATGATGTAGAGTTTGTCTCTGCWGCAAACAGACAAGAAAGATGACAATATGTTGGCATAGCAGGTTTTTAGGTCAACAGCTATGCCAACATCTTGCCTCCTCTCCAGCTCTGAATAAAGGAACTTCTTGGAAAGGCATCTGTGGGATTTGCATAATCTTTTATTGCAATTCGTTTGATCTGAAAGAGAAAAACATTTAAAGTCACATTAAAAAAATGTAAGTAGAAATGTCACATTGTTGTTTGAAACACCTACACATCAATATCACAGTACAGTTACAGTGATTCTAATATAGCTGATTTTTGCGCCTTAGGGCTATGTGATGTTAAAAAAATGCTGACAAAYGGCCGAGTTTTGACTTCTATACCTAAAACAGTTGCTGAGCAGAGTCAATGTTTACTTAATAGCTTTTCCTAAAGTAACAATGTATTCAGGGCTTTTCTTACCAATGCATCATCCARATTCTAGAGGGAGGATAGTACATCTACAAGTGTATCCTATTTTTAGTAGCAGAAGCATAGTCCCAGGTGACTTTATTTTAAATACTCAGTCTCTGGATTTGCTCAGTGTCTTTGTTCTAGATTCACCTCAACAAAAAACTAATACTTAAACAAGAGATTCAAAACACAAAGATTTACTATTATAAAAATATATCAACTGGCAATTCTGTATTTAGAGATCACACTGCCACTTCTTGGCAGGCCATTTTCAGTTGCAAGAATATTTGCAGAGGGATTTTTCTGGGCAGCAGATTTCCCACAGAGAAGGACTTTCACAAGTAAACTAGTGGCAGATACAGAAACTGGGGAGAGATTTCTTCAATTTACTTGACCCACTGGCCCACTCTTCTGTTGTTTTTATTTATTTATTTTTAAATAACAGAAAAGATGATGTCTAATTAAATTTATGCTACCATGTAATAGACGATTTACATTAACCAAAAGAGTTAATGTTAACAAAAAAAAAAAAAAAAACTAAATCAGAGGAATCTAATGAGCTTAACAACATTTCATAACTGCTTCTAGAACACATCAAGTAGGCCAGTCATTCAAAACATGAAACATACCCATCATTGAACAGATGATACTGTCAAATGCACCTTTAATTTTCATTTCCAAACTCTGTATTCAAACCTGATACCACAATGTCTTATCAGTATTGGCTATTTTTGTTGTTTTTTGGTTTATTTTTTTAAGATTACTGCTAGATTTGGAAGGATGAAGAGAAAAGTAAAGGAAAAGTTATTTATTTACACTGGCTACATCATCTTTAACAAAAGGCCAGTGCATYCACAGCCACAGGGCACCCTGGTACCATTACCTTTTGTAAGTAATCTTTGCTGAAGCTGTCTCTCAGTAAAGAGTTTTAAAGCTGTGATTGTTACACAATGTAGCCTCTTTCAGGTGTTACTGTATTATCAGTGATACAGTCACTTAACATTCTGTCCTTACCACATACAACCCAAGTCTAAAAGGAGCATTAGTAACGGGAAGAAACCATTATAAAACTAAGCACTCTAACACAATGGCATTTCAAAATACTGGAAAGGAGCACATTTTGCTCTTTTTGTTAACACCTCTGCCTTTAATTAACATCACAAGTAGTGGGCAAGCCATTGTTGTCTTACACAATTGGAGATCTATTTCTCCCCGATCACTCTCCTGTAAGAAAACACTGCAGCGTTCAAGCTACACAAATGTTACTACATTCTAAATAATTATTTCAGAATTTTTTAAAATACGGTTTAAGGAAAAAGTCTTAAATCAATTGTTTGGAAAATGTTGTCCCTGAAGTAATATCAGTGAATTCCATTAGAGTTTTCCATTTGGATTACTAAATCTTAGGATGAGGGAAAAAATTACTTCTAAAATGGGAGTAACTTCTAAATTCAAAATGACTATTTTTAAAAAATCGTGGGTATATAGAGAAACATGCTTAATTGCCTATTTTGTCATTGCTGAGCCTTTCTGTGTTTCGAAATTAATTTATAAATGTATTCGAACCAGATAATGTTTATATACAACTTTTCTGTATCATTGCTGCTTAAATACCTTATAGATTCTTTCGGCTATGTTAAAACTTTACCAATATCTCTGTGGTTACTTAAGCTAACAACATTTCCAAGACTTTTAGGAATCAAAACTGCCTACCTTTGTGGTCTGATTCTGCAGAGTATTTGTGTGTTTTAATTGTACCCACATCTGTAGAGGGTTTTTATACTCTGACATGACATACAATACATAAGAATTAAACTGAACAGTGGTGTCAGCAGACAAGATCAGGGTCTGTTAATACTGATGCTCTCTGACCTGCCAGTCTGATGTCTAATAAAATCACTTTTGTCCTGACAGAGCTTGTTGTTTTGGAGGGCAGYGTATGAATTGTAGCTTAGTCTAGTCCAAGAGAGGCATTATTTCAAAGCTGCATATCCCAGCTGTACCACTAACTTGAAGAGTCTGAATTTGGAATACTGTGATAACCCAGAATCTGTTAATGAGTACAAACTACTGGTAAGGTTATGCTTCTCAGCAGTGAGTCTGCCTCACATAATTGAAAACAGAGCTCTAAGTCTTGCAGAGCTACAATGAGTAATTTGCAGCACAGAGCAATTCTGACAGTCTACTGATAAAGTACCATCGCCACCACGGTTCATTCTAGACAAGGTTTCTTGTGAAAGAATAAAGCAAGCTGTAAGGATTTTGATATCATTAAGAACATTTTGCACATTGAAGTGCTTTTCCAAAGACCCTAGTAGCCAACAAGAGAAACTGATAAACTGYCTAACAATATACAGAATACTACCAAATACACACAGCAAGTCAGTTATAAAAGGACCATTTTCTGATTAAGTAGAAAATCAAATTTTAACTGATAATAACAAGGATGAGCAGGGGGAATGCAGGCAGCACATTTTTTAAATTGACTGTCTGTTGTCATCTGCTCTCTCTGTGAACTATGTCAGCAGCAGTACAAAACTCTCTTCAATATGGCCAGATCAGAGTAAGAGAGGAGAAAGCAAACAGGCTACAATCTAACTTCACCAATGCATTAAGTCTTTCCTTCTCTCAAACATACTGGAGAAGAGAAGCAGAAAAGAGAGACAGCAAAAGTGTTGGAATTAAAAAAATCAGCATCTCATCAAAATGAACCATATATTATCAGAATCTTGAAACAGAGGCAAAACGCTGTGTGAACATCACAGGCTAAGCTTTAGGGAAGGAGCTTCAGGGAAGCTTTAGGAGAAGTAAAGGGAGAAATAAACATTGTTAACACTGATTCACTGGGAACCCTACAGCAGAGAAGGCCTTTCAGCCCTTAGTATCACCTGGATATTGCATATAAACCTACTCTGAGCCTCTTCCATGATAGGGTTCCCACCATCAGCACCAGTAGCTGAAATGCCATTAGCAATGTGTGTGGGAGAAAAACAGCAGCAGAAAGCAGGCCTGATATGGAGATAGCCTTACGCGCATAGTTTAATCCCTGTGATTATGCAGGTCAGGTAATGTGAAGGTCTGCAAACAAATGCTGAAGTTCCATAAAACTAGGAGTTTGGGACATTCCCTGAAGGATCTTTGTTTTAAAAACAAGTATTTTGGCAGCCTCTGACATGCATTATCCATTTCAGTATATTTTCCCACTAATTATAGACAGACTATGCCTAATTTCCTCAGAATAATAGTCTGAAATTTCTAAAGATAAGAGTCTGTCATAAATTGACTTAATTGCATTTTAATTAATTTTCATTTATTGCACTGGCTAAAGTATTTTTCCCTCATTAAATGCTGAATAAGCAAATTTTTAAAGAAAAAAAATGCTTTATTTCAAAGACTAACCCAACATATACACACACAATGCTGCTGAGGAGAAACGCTCTTAATCCTGCAGGACTGRTGAACAATCAGGAAGTGTTCCAAGTTGTCAGGAGAAGTACTACAATAGACTAGAAGTATCAACTGCCCTGAGGACTGGCTTCCCAAAGAATGTTTCGTAGAAGATCCCTGAAAATATGAAAAAATTCTATGTGATAAAGGGCATAAAGAGAATTAGCAGGCAATCACTTTCCACCAGATTCTACAATCAGATTTTGAATGTAAAGTTAAGTTTCCAGCTGGAAATGCTGAACATGTTCATGGTGTAATGCACGAACAATAAAAAAGTAGCAGCTAAAACCAGAAAATATAGATCTAGTTGAAATAATTATTGAAAAAAAAAATGAGGTTTTCATATTTCTTTAAACGAGATTCATACATATTCTTCCCTTACACCAAGTTACTTAGCCACAGAAATTTTTTTAAAAAATTATTTGTCTAGCAATATTTATTCATTTACGTATAAAATACTGTTAGTTTTAATTGGACTTGACTGAACAGAACTGTCCTCTTCCTGCAGTTGATGGATTCTTCCACAGCAAGCTTTTCTTGGGTTTTCTTCAAGCTAAATCTAGAATTTTCTGTTGACAGAGTTTTCTCTCCCCTATCCCCAACACCTATGCGATTAGTCCACAGTCATCATTTTCCCGTGTGGTCTCGAAAGCTGCACCATATTCCAAAGCCTGCACAGCTAATTTCTGTGTTTTGAAATGAGCCTGTTATACCTACATATTCTTGTATTTTGTTTGCTTAGTTAACTTTGTTTTGCCTCTATGAAATTAAAAAATTATAATTGGATTCTGCAAAATTTTCTGGACATTTTCATCTCCATGATGAAGCTGGGCAAGCAATGACTGATTCTCAAATCCTCTTTCTTATTTTGAATCCCTTTTGTCTTTGCAACGGATGTTATTTCAAGTGCCGAAAAAATCTTTTTCTAAATCACAATCTTCTTTTTCTAAATTGCAATCTGTATCCTTAAAAATGTGTACCTGTTTGTAGATTTTTGTGGGCATATGAGAGATCTACAGAGCAGATGAAGTACTTTGAGAAATGCTGTGATATTTATCTCTTTAAATTCTGAAAAACTTGGATTTTCAAAAATCTGGTGAAAATATTCCCCCTGCCCCCCATTAAATTCAGAATAGGCAGATTTTTGAAGGAGAGAAATATTTGGAAGTACTGGAAAAATACTTAAAAGATACCAGTTTGAAGCATCTGATGGAGGCCTGGTTTTCAGATGTTGCTGCATTTTAAGCCTTGAGAGAACCAGTGTTCCCAGAACCCAGGAACTGAGGTACTTGGTTGGATTTGATGATTTTGTCCAAGCATTTAACTATGCAACACTAACTCTGACAGGCTTGTACCTCTGACTTCAATGGATAATGATGACTAAGCCTACCCTTACTCAAAAATACTGATCTCTTTAGTTTTTTCAAACAAAGGGTAAATTCAGTTTAACTTAATTCAATTATATTTATATTTATGAAGATATAAATGAAATATACATTTAGTAATATGCTAAGCATGTACAAATTGTACAGTTTGCAACATGAAGAACAACTCTGAACCACATAGCTTATGAAATTTTAAAGAAATTTCAACACCACAAACTAGAATTAGATGGTATCACATACAATTAGCCAAAACATCCAGTGCTACAGATCCACAGGTATACCTGTAGTCTTTATTTATAAAAGAAATCCTGTTAATGTCAATCTTCAAGCTAAAAATGCTTGCAGTATTAAAGCCATGATTTTCAAACTTCATCATACATGATACAGGTCATGTAGCTCCTTAAACACTTTTCAGCTTCCTCTATAAAGTCCATTAATTCTGTCAGCTTTAAAAATCAGAAGAGATACTACATTTTCAGAAAATGTAACACAGTTTAATTAGAAAGCCATCACATCTGTTAGACAATATTGAACTACAAGTTTATAAGAAATACTAGTAAAGTCAATCACAAGACCAGACAACAAACTGAACAGAAAAATATTTTTCTAAAATATTAAGCCAGTAATACGTTATAAGCAAACGTATTGTTTACTTCAACAGCAAATCTGGTAAAGATGTTGATCACAATTGTGTTAAACCTCTTACTGCTCTTTAAGATGGAAAAAAATGATATTGTAGGAACAATTTTGGAATTTAGGGGCCTTAGTGAGATTCCTCAATTCTGCATTTTAATTCTACATTAGAGTTAAGTGAACTTCTCTCTTGATTACTAGATATGCAAATTCCAAACATCCAAATAATTTAGTGGGTCTTCTGGGTAAATGGGATTTTACCCTTGATTAGATGGAAGCARGAAGAGTTCACTGCTTATGTTTGGTAACTATATTGTGAATGAAAATAGAATCAGTTAACAGCACCGAAATCCCGTGTGTGAATCCTATCCTTGCAGGACAATTCATGAAGCATTAATGTTACTAGGAAAACAAATCTTCCAAACAAAGAGATATATGAAGTAGCTCAGACTCTCTCAGTATTTTTCATTTGCCAATGAGAACTGATTCAGTCAGTTAGATAATTTATGCTAAGCCAAATAATACGTTTTTTAAAATCACTAGAAAATGTAAGGTTAGTGAAGATGGGATATTTTCCAGTCTTTAATTAGGAAAAAAGGCTCATATTAAATTCAGCTTTATATCTGGTAGCCTCATTTTAATAGTGTTTTAATCATGAAAACATGATAATCATGGACATATTAATGTACACATCCTATACAGATGTATCTTGTACACTTACAGCATCCACTTCTGCAGTAAAGTAGATCTAATAGAAAGCTTGTCTGTCCATTGCTTGACAAGAAAGTCATTGTYACCATCAGCTTGAAAAGGAGTCTGATTATGAATGACTGGTATCACTCTTAAATTGAGTGACAAGGGTGAACGCTGTTTTGTGAAAATGTAAGCTGACTATCTGTATATTCTTTATCAGCAAAGAAATAGCCTTGGCTATTTCACTTGTCCTAAAAGACTAAAATGAAGCTTGTGTAGGATGCATATGTCAGATGACCAAGGGATATAGCAAGATACTTGGCAATGGCTTTAGTCTGTAAGGTTAAATTTAATTGCACTGTGATGTATTTCTGGTGAACCAAGGCTGACTGTTGGGTCCAAATGATAAATCAACATATGGATCAAAAAGACACTCTCATCAATAGGTTATGATAGTTAACAAAAGACTTAAAAAGTCCAGAAGCAGAGAAGAGCGATTGGTCAGAATGTCCAGTCTGATCTCTTTGCTATTTCTACCTTGTAGTTTCACTTGGACTGCACTGTAAGGCATTTATAAAGAAATTTATAGAAGACTTTTATGAAGATAGAGTCATTAGCTGTATTAAGCTCCTGCTTCTTCCCAATTTAACAAATGAACTACTAAATCTGAAAGTATAAATCAGGCACATAAACAAGCAATATAAATCATTCCAAAAGTTACAAGTTGTCAGATGTCCAAATTAATCAGCTCATTTTCTCCACTGAATGTAAACCAGAAACTGATAACTGCACACAGAGAAGCATTAAAGATGCCAGAAAAGTTACTGCAAGTTAGTCCTCAGCCATATGTACGATATCCATTGTTACCTTTATGCTATAATTAGTTCATACTAATCATAATGTTTGTGAAACATATTTATATTACCTACCATACAAATCATTGTCGTCATCTTTTCTAGCTTACAAATTGAAACTTTCAGAAATAAATGAAAAGATGGTGCAAATATTGATCAGCTCTGTCATAAGCCAGAGATTTGAAAACCTCAGGATTACTGATTAATGATTCTGCAACTGACTAATGATTCAGCAACTGCAACTTTCAAAAAATATTCTATTTATGCCATGTATTTTTCTGTGTTCTTCACTATTTTGTTATGCTGTTCCTGACTCTACCTATCCAAATTTTTTTTGTTGCACTTTGAAGAATGTTAATTACAGCTTCAGGATAACTTCTTGCAAGGGCAGGTGTCTTGCAAATGTGTGCTTGCAATTTAAAATGTCCTTAAAATAGCTTCCTGTGGGCAGCATGTTCCTAAGTAGGTCTAAGAAACTGATTAAATTAAAGCAAATGTGCCTTGCTCTCCTATGTCAGGAGTATGGAAAAGAAATTTGCAGATTAACTGAGGTTGATCTGGATTTCTGATTTTTAAGTAAAGTTTGATCCTGCTGCAGGTCAATCCATGGAAGCTTGGTTATTTCAATTATAGGCTCAAATATTTTCACTCACTGTATAGAAAAGTAGCCAGCATCTACTGCAGCACTGCCTTCTCTCCACTCTTCCCAAGACTTACATTTCAGACTGAGCCAATAAAGATAAGACTGGTTATTGAAAGCTTAGGGGAATCACTGAAAATAAGTTGGGAAGACAGACATTGGTGCAGGAATTGTGCACTTTCTTGTATTTTCTGTTTTAGTCTAGAGTATTGAAAGCAAATAGAGACAGTTTAGTAACCTCGTACTTCTGAAGCAGAATTGTGGGGAAAAGGAAAGGTTCACCATCTTTAGAAAATCAAAATTTTTTTGGATTGCACACAGGAATGTGCCTTCTTCATGCAGCATGTACTAAAAACCCAACCTTTTTATAAAACTAGTTAAATTCAACATCCCTCAAGAATGGGTTTTTAGGGAAGACGAGCAGTGTTGTTCACAGACACTTATTTAATCCTGTCTATGATGCCACAGGGCATCACTACAAAAACCAGATTTCCAGCAAGAATGATCTTCTCTGTTGGAGGATTCCTTTGGCAGACACCACTGGAGTAAATCCAGTAAACTGGTGTTTGAGGGGTCAGCGATGCCAAGACCAACACAGCAGCAGACCAAAGCTAATATTTTATTCTTGACCTGTTCAGAAGCATGACAAGATTTTAATGTTCAATAACTGTTTTCTAGATATCTGAACATGACTAACTGTGGCACAATCACCTCAGAAACCCTGAAGTTTTAGCACCTGTATAAATAGTAAGTTGCTTTCTTAATCATTTGTATATACTGAGTAACAAAAAGATTCACCCAAAACAAATATCTCAGTGGAGAAATCTCAAATAAATATTGCCAGAGAATGTTAATCTCCAGGTAGATTTTGAAAATCACCCCAAGCCCTCAAGCTTCTTATATGGAGTTCGTTTTCCTTTATAGGTCTGTTTGAATAAATACTACAGAAACATTAACTTAGTTCTTGTTCAGTTCTTTGGTAGGTAAATTCCATTATTTGAATTTTTAAATTCTCAGATATAAGAGCAAAACCTATGAAAAAGTCATTTTAGGCAAGTGTGTTATATTTTAAAAAGAAAAAAAAACAATGTACTGTCTTTTTCTGAAATTTATATGTATTGAGGTGGGCCATGTACATGCATGCACACCCACAGGAATAGCTGTTTTTTTTTAAATCACAGTTATTAATTAAACCAGGAGCTGGTGATCCAGACTTCTTCACTTGCAGATTCTAAACACCTTCCTGTGTTATAATCATGCATTTAGGAAAAAAAGTTATCATCATCTCACCAGTAACCATCAATTCTGCATCTATTTTTAACAGTATACATTTTTACATCAGACTCCAATCATCAGAACTTGATTTTTTTCTTCTTTTACTAGTTTTAAGTTTTAATACGTTTGTTAGCTTAAGCAAAGAAGCTCTAAAATGCACTCCTCAGAAAGTAATTTGTTCAGCTAACTTGCTTTAYTTTTAAAATCTGACCTTACATATTTTATTCTCTATAATTTTCATTTCATCATCTTGAAAATCTGTGAATATTATTTGTAAGAGCAACTGTTTATTGCAATTTACTACAAAAATTATTAGCTGAATTCCTCTGAATGTCAGGAGGCCTGATTTTGGTAACAAAATCTGCAGAAATATCTGATTTGTTGTACTTTACCTGATCAGACCTCTAYAGATATTCATGTACTGCCAAATATGTACCTTTTTTTTTATTCAGTAACTTTCAGACAGAAATTTGCATTTAACAACATTCCCTGTCTACATGACGATACAGCATCTTTTCAAACGTTTTCTGCCTTGCTCAATCCATTCAAAAGACTATGTTCTGAGAAATCAGTGGAATTTGGTAAGTGCTGTAGAGCAAAAGACAGCACTTCAGTTCTGTCTGTTTTAGAAGTTGGAAGGTAGGGGGTAGGTGATTTTGTTGTTAGGCTTTGAAAACCCTCTTAGCAAACTGATTTCCTTTTCAACCCTACAATTCCTATGCAAAGTTGGGACTTAAGACTTCTCAAAGTTTTCACAAATACCTACTAACTGTTAGCACTTTGTTTTCTGAATGCCCTGGATGAAACACCAGAGCCACATAATAGATGGGGAATAGGAGATCTGTGCTTTGGCACAGAAACAGACACAGGAAAGTATTTCAAACCCAAATATACACCCAGGAGCACAGGTTCTGATCGTTTGGCCTTAGTATTTCCTTTGTCATGTCTGCAATAGGTGCAGTGGAAGTAGCCGGGCATCCAGAATTTGCAAGTCTAGAGAAATTTACTAGGTTGTTGTAAGGCACTCAGAAATTTCACACAATCCTTGTACTAAATACACATAGGAAGAAATAAAAAAATCTATCTTCAGTGAAGAATGACATTATATAAAGCCAAAGCCATGTAGTAGGTATTAGATACAAAAAAAGTAATGAATAATTATTTCATCAAATCAAGGTTGGACTCTCATAGGAGGGAAAAAAAAGTAATCTGTGGCAATGTAAAGACTGTAAACAATCTTAACAGGTTTACAGTCTGTATACCTGGGCTCATGGGCAGGAAACAAACGAGTCTGTCTGTGCTACCAAATGCTGGTATTTCTTAATATGAGTTCTTGCCTTTGCAAGTCTTAAATTTTTTTCTTTTTTTTTTTTTCTTTTTTTTTGGTCAAAACAAAGACATGAAATTTCTTCCAAAAAGAATGGCATCTGATTTATTTTATTTTAAAACTTGTATCAACACATCTACTAATGCTGTAAACAGTCAGCAAAAGATAAAATCCAGAATGGGAAGATTTATTGACTGTACAGTAAGACAGCATTGTCCTATCTTTCAGCATCATGTCTCTCTTAAAAACAAATGGCAAAGTTAATAACTCATTTGCTTGTCCCATTCTCAAACTTTTCACAGCTTCCTTCCATAAAGGCATTCCTCCTACCACTAACCTTTCTCACAGTGGAAAGTTCTCACAAAATCTGTTCATCTGCCAACCATGCAGTGTCACTAACAAGCGAGGGAAGAGCAAGACTCAGGAGCGAAGAAAGCCAAAGCTATTCTGTGTGGACCTCAACATTAAATTAATCTATAACGTGCAATTCCATTCTCTTTTTCCTTCAACCTCCTGAAAGAACCAAACTCACAGTATTATTTTCATTCAAGTGTCTTTTTATTGCAAGTTGTGAGCTGCTAAAAACTTTCATTCTATTCCTCAACTCTACCCCTTACAACTCTTCCACCACTACTCTGTCCTGCAACTCTTCCACTCTCCAGCCATGTTACTTCTTATATAATGGGATGGGATGCCGTGCCTTGTTCTAGACAGAAATTGACTGCCTTCCTTACTGATTTTTAAGTAGGAAGTAATACTGCTTATCTAGTGGTTTCCTGAGGAGATACAATAGTTGAGATTAAAGAAAATAACATATGAATAGGAATCCCTATCTGAGACAATGTGCACATGGATTCTTTTTATTCAGAACTGTAATTCCTTTTGTTTCTTCCAATTCTGTGCCCTCTCCTTCCTTTCACAGCTCCTTCCTGCAACATTTATGTTCACTCAGAAATTATATATATATAAAAAAACACATACAAAAGAAATAGACATCATTCCCCTACACGAGACTTCAGAGTCAGAATAAATCTTCAGAAAAAGCCATCTTGCTTTATTTCTTGGAATAATTTTAGACTAATACAAACAGAGATAAATTTCTAGGCAAGGGATAAGCTATTGCTCAAAGTTAAACAGTGACAAGGCTGCTTTCTGCAGCTCAGGATAAAGCTGACTCTTTCTTTGCTCTGTGTGACCCAGCATCCCAACACTTCAACACACACCACCTTGACACAAAATCCTGATTCTGTCCTCAGACTAAGATCTCCTCTGTTACTGCTGCAAATATGTAAAGTAATCTGTTTGCTTTTAAAAGTTAAAAAGAAAAAAAAAAGCACAAAACCCCTACTGCAATTACTTGCATGAAGTCCAAAATCTGAGGTCAATTGCACTAACGTACTTCCTTTTAACTTTAGGCTTGTACCCAAACTTTATGGCTACACAGGCACTTAAAAATTTCCTTGTTCCTACATAACATTACGCTATTTTCTGCTGGACTACTATTTTGTAGAAAATGCTCGTCTTGTCTTGTTTGATGGCTAAAATCCACTGTTGACTTTATAGGTGCAAAACCTATTCACCACGAAGCAAAGTTTTATTTAAACTAAGGCTTCAGTCATAAACTGAGACAATTATAATCACCTATCTAACTTTTTTTTTCACCACTCACCAGACTAGAAGCAGGAAGCCATGGTTACACAAAATTTTACCTATTTGATTTAGTATCAGAATGTCAAATACCAAAGAAATAATGACTATACTTGTTCAAATATATTTTGGGTAGTCAAAATGCATATAAATATGATTTTTCTCTGTAATTTGTACCTAATCCTACTAATTTTCACTAAGATCGCACAGGGAATTGGATGCTTCTCARTGTTAGAAGTTATGCAGTTTTTTTTTCTTTTTTTTTAAGAAATGTATTAAGAAGGCATTTTACTCATTTATGGTTAGTACAAGTTCTAGCTTGAAGTAATCTGTAAATTAAACCCYCCTTAAAACTTTATCTCCTTGAGTAGATGAGCAGGGCAAACACTTTTTTTAGTCTACTTCACTTCAAGAAGTTTTATGAAAAACTAAACTAAGTGGACTTAAACAGATGCATAGCCAAAGGAAAATTTGCAGACACGGTTCTACTGCAATAGCCTTCAAGAGTTCCTTCTTACTATAAAAAATGAAAAGATTTTTAGCAAACCACAGACTGCAGGCAGTTACCACCACCGTTATACTGAATTAGAGATCTTGTCCAGGGAAGACGTCAGTGACAATTTATATCAGAAACGTCTCAACATACTGATGTTTTTCAGTGACATTGGTATAAAATAATTCTCTGCTTGCAGAAATAGTATGATGAGAAAATACATTACTAAAATATCTCACAGATCAAAAAAAAAGTGTATATGTAGAGGAAGACAGAGGAAGAGGAAAATTTTTTAGTGTTTATAAGTTATAGTATTTTTGTTTACTAGGAGCATAACCTTCAGAAAGTTATTATGCTATTGCCTCAACCACAGTCATAAGAATGAAAGGTCCAGATAAATTTTACGGAAAACTCCTTATGTGAGTAAAAAGTATTTGGCATTATCTATAGGAAAAGATACTTCAGAGATCTACGTAGGATTCAGTATAAGAAACTGTCTGATAARGCAGCGTATCTTATGAGTAAATAGACATAAAATGTGGTAGTTGGCCCATTAAAGTACTTGCATTAATCTTCACAGGAGGACAACAGCAGGATCAAGCTATGCTTTAAATCATTTCCTCATTATTTGGTAAGAGCAATTCATTCTTCAGTTATTACTACTTAAGTATATCTTAGCTCAGCCGACATTTGTTTCAAGATAAAATAATTACCTTTTATCAGAAAACTGAATTTTGGCTTTTTCATTTTCAGTTTAGTTATTTAAATCAATTCCCACAGCCGGGAACACCAGCAAGAGGATCTCTGATCATTRTTTAAAACAAACGCGATTTGGTAAAAGTAAATGACTACGCCAGCGAGCCCTCAGACGACCCACGCTGCCTCCGACAGCTTTATCACGGCGGGGAAATCGAGAAGCGAGGAAGCAACTCTACCACTTGCTTCCCTGAGGTATTGAGAAGGAAAGGGAAACCTTATCAGAGCTGGCTCCGCGGACAGCTCGATCCCGGGAGGCCGGCGGTTACCTGAGGCCGGGCCTCCCCGCTCCTCGCCCTCCGAGCCACAATGGGGCCAGCGGCAGCCGGGGGGGCGCCGCTCCGCCACCTCCGCGTCGCCGGGGCGCCCGAAGCGGGGGCTGCCCGCTCCGGCGACGTCTTGTGCGGACATGGGAAGCGCGCAGAGCCGGCCTCGTCCGCCACGGCGGCGGGCTCCCCCCGCATCTGCCCCCGCAAGGGGCCGAGCGGTCTCCCCAGCGGCCGCCACCATGGCTGCCACGACGGTCTCCACAACGCCCGCCACAGCGGTCACCCCAACGGTCGCCGCAACGGCCGCCCCAACGGTC
>NW_028185150.1:9964480-10047107 GCF_003343005.1 Rhea americana
GAGTGATGTAGTCACTGAAGCTCCCGAAGGGCTAAGCGCCCGCGACCGGCGCTTTCCCCTTCCGCTCCGCTTTCCCCCCTTGGCCCCGCTCTCCCCATCCCCCGCGTTCTTACTTTCTCCTTCTCCCCGCCCCCCTTTATTTTCTCTTTCACGCTACCATGTATTTCAGATTTTGCTTTTCGTGCTCGGACAGGGCGATGAAGTGGTGACTGTAGTCACCTGAGTGATGTAGTCACTGAAGCTCCCGAAGGGCTACATCGGTGGCGYAGCTTGCGGGAGGCAGCGGTGGGACATTACCCCGAAAGCGTGTTTTGAAAGAGCCCTTAGGTGCCGAGACCCAGTGTCCCGACATTGAGCGTACTCCCATGCACAAGCCCTGGCAGGGGCCTGCCTTACACCTAACTCCCCGGGAAGGCCTGCCCTGCCGAGCTGAGCCAGGTGGTCCTACCAGCGTTACCCTTGTGAAGAGGTTGCGCGTGAAAATGTTGCAGAGGCATAACCTCATGTTTTGGTAATTCTTTAGGAGTGAACTGTTGTACTGCGTCAGTCGTGACAGCAGCTGAGAACTGGGAGAACAGACTTCAGCATGTAGCCTGATGGACTATTAATTTAGGAGATACATATGTATGCAGACACAAATACATACATTATTTTAAATACATACACAGTTTCAAAGGTATATACACGTCTGATATGCAATCTTAACAGCATCTAGTGTTCATTAGCTTTAAAGCTTCAATTTAGTGTAGGGGAGGCAGCAAAGCATTGGAGACCAGCCAGAATATCAGCCTCTGTTCCTTTCTACAGTTTTCATGGTAATAAAGGCAAGTATATCTTAACATTTTTACATAAATGTCTTAGCTTTTRTTAGGGGAGAGACAAGATCATTCATTAGACCTGACGATTCAGTTACGAACAGTAGACAAACTTTTGGATTGGTTCCTTGTCATGACTGACAAGAAGCATCAAAATGAAAGCTCAATACACGTTGGAGACAACTGTTCAAGTTAAACTGCTTGGCCTGCTCAAGAATAAGTGTAGTGAACACCTGTGGAGCAGAGAAGGGGGATAGATGGGTTTTATATCCTGTTAATCATTAAAAGAGAGCCATCATGATTTCTGTCTCTTGGTATTTTAATCACAGCCTGAGTTACAAAGTTTGGGTTAGAAACTGCAATATAGAGAAGCTTAAAAAAGAAAAAAGCCTGACCTTTAAAATTACACTTTCATATGAGACAGTCAATTTTTAGCTTTTATTCCAAGAAGTAGATAGACATACACCATACAGAGCATGCTGCTAATTAAAAATTGTGCTAACTTCTAAATTTAGCTACACTTATTAGTTGTAATGCATGGTATTATAAATCAGTAATTTGGCAAATATATTTTTCTTTATTCCAGTTCTGTTCTGCAGTCTTCAAAAACTTTGCATATGATCATTTTGGTCATTTTCACTTTTGAGTTTGAGGCATAGTTTGAGGTGCCTTTTTGATATAAAAGAAAATAATTCTAATTTCACAAAACTGACAGATGGAGCCACTAAATTTTTTTTAGGCTCAATTTTGAACCCTGATTAGATTTTAAGTTGACAACTAAGCTGTAAAATATCTCATTTAAATGTGTTTTCGCTATTTCCTTTCTCTAAATATTTTAAATCTCTRATTGATACAATGAAGAAAAGCATACAGTTCCAGTTTGAGAAATCTTAGCTGGGAACTATGCCTCATGCATCTCCTGCTTTTTGAAATCCTTTAGCTTATTTTTTTCTGAAAGCTGCACTTTCTGAAAGGGCATATTATAGCACTCAAAACCAAATTTTTACTTTTTTCAATAAATTTCATCATTTTTTCAGGCTTCGCTATATACACAATATACAGCCTAGAGAACAATGTGACAGAAAACCTTTAGCTGCCTTGGTAGAAGGATTTTCAGTTATGATAAATGTGAATGATTCTGCGCTTTTCCTTAATGCCCTCAGTAAGAAATGACTCAAACTTCTTCCAGAAGGAAAGATCTCTAACGAAGAATAGCCATTTACCTTTCCTGCCTTTTGCTTTGCAAAATGGTTGGTTGTATTTTTTTTTACCAACAGTAAAGTTTTGTTATCTTTAATCACCATTTTGGAGATCATCCCTTGGAGAGAGAGGGAGGCAACAAATGCTACACAAGTAGTCCCTAACCAATTCACTTCGTGCCCAACCAGGACTTCGACAGGCCACCCAGAAAATGGGCTTAGGGTGTGAAACCCCTTTTTACCTGTGGCATTGCACTAGAACTTGGTTCAGTCTGATTTGAGACTATTACTGACATTTCTGGCTGTGGGAGCTGTTGATCAGGTGTTTTCCATAGCATTACGGCAATATTAACGTACGTTGAGTAGGCTTCCTCTGCTTCCAAACACAATTAATACAGCATAACTTCACGGGAAAAGCAGCGATTGCTTGCTTGAAAAGCAAACATGAGAGGAGTGTCATATAAAGATATGATCGTGACTGTAGGACTGTGCTGTCCCTAAGGAAAATCTTATTGACCCCTTTCTTTCTTTGTATGTCTTGTCTTTCTTTCCTTTTCTTTTTTCCCTCTCCCTTTCCCTTTCCCTTTCCCTTTCCCTTTCCCTTTCCCTTTCCCTTTCCCTTTCCCTTTCCCTTTCCCTTTCCCTTTCCCTTTCCCTTTTCCTTTTTCTTTCTTTCCCTCTTTCTCTCTATTTCTCTCTCTTTCTTTCTCTCTTTCTCTCTTTCTCCTTTCTCTTTCTCATTCTCTCATTCTCTCTCTCTCTCTTTCTTTCTTTCACTCTCTTTTACTTTCCCTTTCCCTTTCCCTTTCYCCTTTTCTCTCTTTCTCCCTTTCTGTCTTGTTTAGAGTGGGAACAACTGGGGAATATGACTGGAGAAAAGAACTACCAGAATGTGCCTTTTTGCAAGCCCTCTGCAGAATACCAGGCACTATTTTACAGTGTTTGCTGATGCCAGGCAGTCTTCTGACCTTATGGGCAGACTCTGCAAAGGCTRTTCAGTATACTCAGCTTATCATCAAGTCAGGCACCAAAGAGGTGTAGCACTGTAATTAAATTGTAGACATATCTTTTAGATACCAATAGGATTCTTTAGAGCAGAAATGTAGAGGACAGGACTGGAAACTGGGGTACATCAACTTGATCTTATGATCTACCACAGTTTTGTTTACGCTTAGTGAATTGGGATGTGACAGGAATTGAGACTTGTGAGTACAAATTCCTTGGTTGTTCRAAGTAGTATGTGCATTTATTTTGCTATTTATAAAAATCATTTTAGRTCAGCTGTACATATTGTGTGGTGTTAGTATTCATTCAAATTTGACTCTTACATTGTAGTAAAACGGGAGCTATACTTGTTTCACAGGGTATGATGACGATGTGTTAGGGATTACAAAGCTTTCTAGATACACATTACTTTTTTCAAAAAAAATAGATGTTCCTATTTAATGAGCAGTAGTGCTTTTTTGTTCTGGCTTTGTTTCAGAAGCTTTCAGCAGGACAGCTCTTTTATCTTTATGAATGTTTTTTAAAAGTGTCTTAAAAGCTCGAAATAAAGCTATATTCAGTTCTCTTGTATGTCTTTCTCCTCATCTGGTGAAACAAAAGTGGTTTTCAGACTACTCAAAACTGGGAAAGAACAAAAGCAATATACTAGAAGGAAAACTATTTTTATGCTGAAGAGCTTATTTGACTTCAACAATTATTTCTGTCCATAAACTGAGTGCCATGTGTGTCCAGTTAATGTTCAACTCTGTAATCATCCAAAGGACTATTTTAGAAGCATCCACAGATCTGTTGGCAGAAACTTATATCTTGATATAAGTTTCTGCATGGCTCAGACTAAATACTCCACTTAAATTCCTTCAGCTTGTTTCTGTTGACTGCTAAAGCTCTAAACATTAAATAAGTTATTATCTCCAGCTTTGGTGAATGTGTATTAATGCAACTTATTTGTATTTTTTTTATAGAAGACGTAACTATTAAAGCAAACATCTCTTTGAAATGTCACTGATTGTCTGTGTTTTCAGAGGGGAAACTGAGGATTCAGTYAATTAATTGAAGCCATACAAGTCCATGGTGCAGCTGGGCAGTGAACTCCACAGGTAAGATTCCTTTCTGCGCTTCTCAGAGATGGATAATAGTATTTGCAGCCAAGGAACAGGGTGACAGCTCAGCTTGAATAGCTTATTTCCGAGGATGCTCACCCCCCTAAAAGAGGAAAAGGCTCCGGGAGGAACTGGAAAACTTCTTGGAGGTGAGGACACAGGAAGGTTTCTTACACTTCAGCTGTCTCTCTTGGATGCCTGATTCTATGCAGCATGCCATTTCCTCTGCATATCAGAGGAGATGGTCTGGAGAAAGTAAGCAGTCATTTATACAGCCTGCCTTATTTCATCTTTTCAGGCAAAATTGGTAGTTTTATGCAATTCTAGCCTTTCTCGCCAACATTAAATATGAGAGTAGAGGCAGGGATCTCGCTCAAAATTCTTAWATCCTAGTTTTATGGCCTGTATGCTAGGCAGCCTTAGAAGGGATGGTAAGATTTCCTACTCTGATCACTCTGCTGGCATTTTTAAAKTTATTTTACCAACATATTCTGAAAAATCAACTTTCAGTCTGCCTTTACTTTCTGCAGTCCTTTGAGAGGCAGCAAACAACACAGAATGCTATAGAAAGCTTATAAAAAGTTTAGCAGCTCCCTGACACTGTCATCTCTCCCCTTTTTAACCTCCCTGGTCAGGGCAGATTTGCTTTTAAAATCTATTTTGATAGCAAATTCAGAATGTGATTAAATGATAATTTTTCATTAAAATTATTTGTTTTTATGGAACACTTGATCGATTACTGATGAGCTAAAAATTCATATCATTTTGGAGTTTTAAATCAATTCAATTTTTTAAGAGTGCTTTTTCCTTCTTTTAGACTGAAAATTCACTTATTTTTCCAGCCAACCTTGCTCCTATATTAAGGGACTTTTAAGATGTAGTGACTGGAGTCTAACAATTTCTGAGRACTTTTCTTTGGAATTAAAAGATAGGGTTTCTTTAGTCATATGTGGGTTCTTTTAACCTAACTCAATGACTTGAAAGGGGAGAGGAKATCTGGTATATGATTTTTGAAAACCTCAAATTAATTAAAAGGGATGGGACATTATGCAAGAAGAATTTTTCCTTTCTGGRAATTAAATTTTTCTTAGACCTCTTTTTTGTTGTTAGGAAGAGTATTAATTGAGAAAAGGTATAGTATAAACAGGTCATTAATAAGCTCCATAGAATCCAGTCTTGAATCTCTACCAGAAGCCCTAAGTTCTATGGAAATTCCTGTTCAATCTGAGACCATAATAGGTCTTTTTGAGTGAGAAGAAACAACCTGAAGCAGCCTGTCTGTCAGCTTACCTGCCYTCTTCATTTGAGGTAACTGATTTCCATTTCTTCTTCACTACCTTTAAGTAGACCTTCTAAGACTTCAAGACCGACCAAAAGGAAAAGAGAATTCAAGAGGAAGTAAGTAACTTCCAAACTCTTCACTTTCATCAGAAATCTAGAAGATGTGCGCAGAGACCTGGAGAACATGAAGGAACTACTCCTCCCATGTGGTCTGTGTTGGTAAAATATTTGGCTRTGGATGAGTGATGCTTTCTTGTGTCCTTCCTTGCTGGGTAAAAGGCACATTCTTTGGGAACTCAATCCATTCACCTGTAAGGCAAAGACACGAATAACACATACTAGCACATTTCAGTGACCAGCTCTCTGGTTGGTTAACTATCACAATAAGAATATCAAAAAAAATAATAATCAAAGCTTGAAATGAAGCAGCTACCAGCCGACAGAGTGGCAAGTAACTTGGAAAAGGTTGCTTTACAATCGAATTGAAGAGCCTCTTATCTGAGAAATAGATATTTGAACAATGGTCCACTTTTTCAGAGTATGTCTTTAATTCACAAGCAGTTTGTTGTGTTGTGCATACAGTTTCACACAGGTTTAGGACTGAACCTTCCATTTTTCTCTCCATATTCAAAGTAAATTCTGCTCATTTCTTTTAAATATAAAACTCAGCTGAACAACTCAGCACTGAATGTACTAAACACGGAGCAGATCAGTGCTGTTTTCCATCTCTTTCTAAATGTGTCTAATGCAGTTCCCTGTCAACGGTTCTAAGTGCTGTTAACAGTCTTTTTCTCACTATTAAATTTTGCATGGTAAAGGAAATGCAAAGAAGCTTTTTTTCCCCTTTTTTATTGGATGCTTGGAATGGAATAAACTAGTGAACTAAAAGGTCACAGACCTAGAAAACTAAGCTGATAAAAAAAACAACAACAACAAAAAAAAAAAAACAAAAAAACCCAAAACCCAAGCTTATAGAAGGAAAACATTCCATTCATGTAGGACGTATGTTCCTCAAAAAAGCACTACGGATTTAATTGACAGTGTGTGAATTTTGGAATTTAATGCCCTTGCAGAAGCACCAATAGATACTGTATTAGCTCTGAATGAATGATAACATATTCCAGTCCAGGTTATGGCTCTTCTGATCTTGTCTGRTGTCTCAGGTGGGTCATCAAGCTGCCCTAAGTAGATACCTGTGCATTCCTCAATATGAGCAGACCCATGGCTGGAACAGAGCCAGTCTGACCTGTTTTTTTCTGTCTTTGAAATCCACAGATTAAGGGGAGCAAGTAGAGGAAGAAGGAGTGCCCTATGCTCTGCCATTCCCCCCACTGTGAAACAAGCAGAGTCAGTCAAGCTGACACACATTTCAATACTCTCAGGTAGCTCCATTTTATATTGCAGTGAATATATCCCAAGTTGCACAGGGAATCAGAAGGCATTTCACCACTGCTGCACTAGTGGGTTGTATTAGGGCTCTGGACAGCAGCTTGTCCCTTAGAGAGACAAAGCAGTGTGCTGCCAGTTGTCATCAGCTGCTGGGCACAGTTCCAGCTGATGCAGTTGAGCAGGYTCCTGGCCCTGAGCAGGAAGGCTCCAGCTACATCTCCTTAGAGACTGTCGAAGGAGGACATATGCTAATTTAGTCAGTAACAGTTCTCTCTCTGTAGCTGATGGTCACTGCTGACTGATCCAAGGGAGAAGAAAAATGTCAGGTTTGCTCAGTGGGTTCTTTTTGGCCTCTGYTGGGTTGAAAAATGTCAGTTTCTCGGGCTTTATGGGTGGAATGACAGCATTTGTTGTTTGAGTGGACAGRAAGCAAGGTCAGCATGCAGACTGGCTATCATCTTACTGTCTGCACTTTTTACTTGTGTTCAGCAGTCAGAGGAGAGTTGGAACTCCTGTGTAGTAGGATGGAGTCCTATAACCATTACTTATGTAATATGCATTGTGATTAGTAGGGCATTTTGCCTCTTCCGAGGGTTGCAACGTTTAGCACTCATTAGTTTTACCCTGCTTTACATTAAAAGCTGATGAATGTTAGTGAGGTTGATACTAGCCCTGCTATTACTAATAATGGTAGGTGCTTGTTTTTCCTTCACAACTGCTAGATATAGCTTCATTAAAAGTTAAAAAAACATTTAAATATATGTTTTATTATACCACTGTAGTAGCATTATGAGATACTGCAAAAGTGTCAAATGTAATAACAATGTGTGTGAGGCTGCCCTCTAAAAAAGAAAGTATTCCTGCCTAGCAAGAGTGGAATATACATTAGCTTCCTCGCACACTTCAGTGAGGAACTTGTGGGCTACCTATTTTCACAGGCTTACTTCATTAGAAGAGCCCTAGCTCTGTGCTTACTCATTTTTTTAGACCACAGGTTGCTAAATAATTGATACACAGCATATAGAATAGAACTAAGTTACAGGACAGCACCTACTGAAAGAAAGATCATGTACATATATATATGTATAAATCTGTTCATATAGGCCTGACTTATTTATTACTGAAGTGAAAGAAATTACTGAAATTCAAACAGTTGTTTCTATGTATTTTTCCTTTATACAGGTCTTTTTAAAAAATTCTRATAGTAGTTTTCTACGATTTTGGAAAATTAAGTTGCTCTTGGTTTGGTGCCCAGAATGTGAAGCTAGGAATTGGTAGSAAGAGGATTTCTCTTCCGTCTGTGTCACTAACTGGCCTTAGTACTTTACACTCACAAAGTACTTGATAAATATTATAAAGAAGGTGGATAGTATGGCCTCATTTTACAGATCAGGAAACTTAGAGTCAGAGAACACAGTTAACTCAAGTGAAGCCGTTCAGTGCCATGAAAACATCTTTCCTATTTTCTGCATTAGACCAGAGAGCACATTCTTGCTTTTATCCCAGGGGACAGAAGTTTTGGGGTGGAGTGTGTCATGTTGGACACTGATGTKGATAATCTGATTTTCACAGCTGCTGTGAATTTACATCTGCACTCAATGACAACTGAATAAGAAAAGCAGTGTATGACTGATAAGTCACTGCTTTTTGATACTGTGTGGAAGAAAGAATGAAATTTGGAAAAGACATCGCTTGCTTGAGTGACATTATTGATTTGTGGGTTACACTCACAGAGATAGTTTTAGGAAGGTCGAACTGGTGTCAAGTAAACTACAGTAATATGGAAGATATCTTTGGAATTCACTGATGTAAGCAAAACCCACAAAGCTAGATTTTGACCAAATTATTCAATTTAACTGTATGAGTCTTTCAGTTTAACCACATGGGTTTTGTCAGCCTGTCAGCACCACCGATTTTGGAAGTTTTATTCTAACTGATTCAGAAAGGACTTACTGAAAGCCTATCATACAGCAAGAGGATGGCTATTATACATGCTTTATTGTGTTACAYAGCTTTACTGTACTCAGACCTACTGTCAAAAGCAGATGAAACCTGGATTACATACTGATCTCTTAAATGTCAAGATGAGGGAAACAGTATCCAGCCAATTATAGTGTTACTTCCTGGGCATCTCATTTGCTTGTTTCTTCAACCAAATCGGTTTCAGAGCAAAATTACTATTTCTGGTTATGTTACACTTTGTCTACTTTGAAAGATCTGAGCATGGTATATATCTTTGACTGGTCTCTCTTTTCCTCCTGACCTACTCAGTGAATATCTGACAAGCTAAAAACCATTCATTTTTCTCTGCATCTCATGGCTGCCTCTCTTCCGGGGCCTTATGCAGGTGGTTTTACAGGAAGCACCAGGGTCAGAGGGAATGAAGAGAGCCAGCTCACACTATCACAACTGTTGCTGATCTGGTGGGTTGGAGCTGTGTAATAGCAGCTTGTCTTTTATGGGATCCATATGTGGTAGAAGGAAGGGAGCAGAACAAGAGCATAGCAGTAGAAACTGGCAGGGATGACCACTGATGCAGGGCTGCCTTCTTCTGTAGATCCCCAGGCTCAGCATAGGATGATGAACTATTTGATCCCTAGACTTCAGTTCTCGGACAGACTCTCTCAGACAGAACTGAAAGAGATAAATTCTTCTATATGCTTGTACTAGATTTGCCTAGATAATTTTAAAAACTGAAATATGTTTTTTTATTCTGGAAATGCTGACTATCTTCCATCCTCTGAGGATGGAAAAAAAAATATGAAAAGGATAAAAAGTTTCTTTGGCTGAGAAAATGGTATTCTCTTCAAATTGTTGACAGCTCTGACTGTAACAATGGCTATAAGAGAAAAAAGCTGAGCCATGCACTGACACTTAAAGCGTATATTTCTTGTCATTTTCAGTAATGCCCCAAAATTTCATGTTTATGAACTAGTTTATTCTCACTAGTGTTTCCATATATATATTTTAATGCTTTTAAGTACATATGTATATACATACATACACACAAATATATAATTTAAAAATATATACATTTTTTGATTGATTTAACAGAATGGCTAAGCGTCATGGAGGCAGAGCTCTTCACAGGGGGAATAATATGTCCATGCTTTAAAATACCACAGAAACCTTTTCTTCAAGCAGATGGTTTTGACTCAGATGGCTTTACCTCATTTGCACTGCTTTAGAATTATCMTTTTATTTTCTCTGCAGGGTGTTCGTGTTTGAGAACTCAGATCAACTCCTCTCATTTAGAGTACTTTTGGCCTGTTGTATTATTAACATAGCCAAATGGTATTWGAAAGAAAAGACAATACAGTTAGAATCACATGTTTGGGCTAGAATTTAGTTTCCTTTTCTTTCCCTTCTTTATGTATTCTTTTTATAACTGCCTGTCTATAAGTGATTGAGTCCTACTTTGTCTTATGTATTATTGATAATAATACACTGAATTAAGTTCAAGATTTGAGAAAACAGCTCAGAAGTGCTTTGGCTGATGTGAGATTGGTCACATATGTTGGGTTTTAATTTGGACTGCTGGTGTTGATGAGTTCAGATTTGGAGTACTGGTGCTGGAGATTTCTTTGGATTCATGTTTCCTGGCCCTGATCAACCTGATCTCAAGCGACCCTGCTTTGAGTGAAGTGTTGGATCAGATATCTCCAGGCATCTCTTCCAATATAAATTTTTTGCTGGTTCTGTGTTTGTACAGAAGGAGAATGCCATGGCTGGAAACAGCTTATTTTCTATGCAAATATACCTGAAACTTCTTTCAGAGGCTGAGAAAGCTCACTTTATAATTTGTTATGGAGACATAACCATCTAAAATACCAAAATGAGCCCTATGGCCATATTTAACCCAGTAGTAACCACACTCACTTCAGTATTGGTCGCTTTGGACCAAATTCTTTAGCTACTCGTATTTATTCATTGATGTCCCTGTCACTTATTTATTAGAATTTGGTGTGTACAGTGTAGTAAATATTAAATGAGATCCTATTGCTGCTCAGAAATTCTGAGAATGGATATCATAATGAGATACTTTCTGTAGGCTGTAGAAAGGCACTGAGGAAGGAAGATTATTTAATCTAGATTTCACTCTCTAATTTTGGTAAGATCCTTCAACAGAAGTACAATATCAAAAGAATATATGGCTAAAAAGATTTCCTAGACATCTTTGCTTATTTTTAATTTGTTTGTATAAAATTAGAAAACTGATTCTCTCCCTATTCTTCTTTTTGCCTCTCTATATACTTGAGGTTTTCATCCTGAAATCTTTGTGTGATATCTGAGGCAGCAGACATCTATTGGTGCTAGTACATTTATTTCAATGYGTGTACTATGCCTCTTCAGAGAACTAGGATTCTTGCCAAAGACTATGGACTTTATTACTTTTACAGTGGTTCAGGTCTGCATTTAAATCCTAATATGGGACATTAAAGGAGAGACCTTAATGCGTAAAAGCACAGAAATCAGCCCAGGTTCCCTCCACAGCTTTGCACTCTAAGAGATAAGAGTTGTCTGGTACAGAAAGGTTTGTAAGTATATGTATACGTATGTGAATATATTATGCATATGTATATATGTATGTGTGTGTGTGTGTCTAATATTCTGTAAAGTCTTAAAGGAAGCAGATGTTTGGAAAACTGTCAATAACAGTTTTGAGAACATTACCTTAATAAATGGAGACTCTGTTCCAAAAGTTTGGAAGATAAGGCAAAGCCTGAATATTGTGTGCAGGTAGATGGCAGCTGCAGAGAGCATCCTTATAATAAAATAAAATCAGCTTATAATAAAAACACTTCAATGTGCAGTTCAGTTTGTTTCAGCTTAAACTTGTAAATAGTTCAGTCAGTAAAAGTGGAGTTTTCAGAAAGTCTGATGGCTGTGTTTATGCTGCAGTCAGTACAGCTCATACACACACCTGAGTCAAGCTCCCTAGCCTGAATGCTGCTGACAAAGTCGTGGTTGCAGCACAGAGCTCAGTGCAGGACACTTCATGAATATCTGTCTACGAGGATTTGCAGTCTGCTAAGTTCTGTGCTGCTACTGCTGTTGGTATGGGAATATTTTTAGGGATGTGGATGCACAAATCATATTCAAAGTGACTGTTCTTCTCCTTTGGAGACTGTGGAGATGCTTAAACAATGCATTGAAGTGTGTGGCAAAGATCCTACGCGTGGCCCTGAGTGAGCTAGCTGCAGAACACAGAAGCCACAGAGCTGCTCCTGTAGGGCACAATGCTTTAGGTACTTACCTGTCATCTCAGAAAGATGGACTTCATTGGCTGGGCATAACCATGGTAAGTGGAATAATATGGATTCTGAGGCATGAGTTAACATGGATTATTGAAGATTAATTATAATCTACATCTAGCTGGTTAGCTTGCTTCCCCTGACAGGGTGCTCTGTTGCTTTATGCAGATCAGCTGCAAACTCCCTGAGCACTCCTGAAAATGCTGCCTTTGTAACTTTTTGAAAATTGCTCTTTTTCTATAGTCATAACATCTGCTCTTATAGACAAGGAAAAACCTAAGTAGAATTTTAATTGTAATGAAGCCTACCATATTTAAATTTTATAGAAAGATTAATCAAAATTCCTACCAATTTCTSATAATTTTCAATGTAACTCTAAAAGATAGACAATAGCATTTTACAGTCTCTTTTAACAGATATCTGCTGATCCCATGATGTCCACACCCAATGTGTGAGCAAGTCATTTGATTTTTCACTGTCACTGGAGCTTCCACAGGTAAAAGCTGAAATAAACATTCAYAGAACTTGTATCACTAAGTAGAGCGATTACATCTTTAAGATTGTAACCACTTCCAAGTTTGGTGGTAGAGACAATTATTAATGTACCATACATGTAATCTTGTTCTTTGATTGATTTCAGTTTTGTTTTTCAAGCACTGAAGATATATAGGTAGAGCAGAACTACTTGCCGTAGTCAGAGTGGCCCTGCACCATTGCTGCTTAGTTTAGTGTATCCAGGTTCTCAGTCAAGTAATATTTATGAAGACTGAAATCTTTTTCCACTGATTCAGGTACTGCTTCATTCTGAAATACTCTTTCTGGACATCCTTTGTCTGTATTCTACATTGCTATTATGCAGCTTTGGATGCTACTCAACCGTAGTACAAAGAAATAAAAAAGCATCTTTACTGTGGAGTTCTTTTGCAACTTCATGTGTGGGTGAAAGATTTGGTGCATAAAGGTCGCAAAACATCCTGYTTTTGGGCCTGTTTTGAGTGAGTATTGGGCCAGGTGTGGCACAACAGTGTGCAATATTCAGACATATAAGAAATAAATTGGTCAAACAGTAGATTCAACATGTATCTCAATTAGATTACTTCCTAGGCATTTAGGTATGCACATTTTGTAAGCTGGAAGATTATTGGTTTTATCTTTATTTTGTGGTAGCTGTGAGAAGCAAGTAGTTGAACTCACTTGCACAATCACTTTGAGAGATGAGCCTTCTAGAAAACACTGGAMTCTGACTGTATCCTATGTATTTGTTGCCAAATTTAATTTAATCACAAATCTAATTTAAACACAGATGAAACAAATCCATTCCAAGTCTCAGATTTCTCATAGATAAGCAGAACTAAAGTAGCAAAGCTTTTCCTCAGAGGAATATTGTAGCTGTATCTGTCATTCTAGGTTTATGAGATGTTCAAGACAGTGGGGRTACACTGATCCATCATGAACATTGTTTAATTGTAACATTAATTGTAACATGGCAAATAAAACTCAGCATTTCTTTTGTATTTATAAGCAGAAAAGAGTCTGTGTAAAAACAGCAGATGATTTTTTTTAGTAACAAGGCCTGTGCAATCTGCGAGGAAAGATTTTGAAGAGAAGAAGCCAGATATATTATCTGAAAGCTAATATTAAGAGAACAGGAAAGCTAATATTAACATATAAGCATAAATGCTGTCCTACTAACTTACTCCTTGTGGTTTCTGTGACATGTTCTCCATTTAAGTCTCCCAATAACCTGATTCTTCTGTCTCATCTTCTTGCCTTTCTTACCAACCTCTAGCTCTGATGCTAATCTTTCATAACTTTTGCCTCTCGATGCACAATCCCTTTGACCTCAGATGTGTCGGAAAGAATAAATACGCAGATATGCCTCCCTCTAGCTGACTTCTTAGTTTAAAGCTCTACTGGAAATGTCTAACAGCAAGTTGGTTCATTCAGTCTTATGTTCAAAGTATTCTACTGTGTTACATTATTAGACATCAATGATGAAAAGTAAAAACAGTTTTGTATTATCAATAGCATGGGTTAAAGGTATAACGAGTTGCAGAATGAGTGAATAAATTAAAAAATGGATTAGTTCATCATTTACTGTAACATGTTGTTACAACAACTTGGTATGATAAATAGTTTCTGGATATGTTTGTGAGTGAGGCATGAGCACTTGACATTATACTCTTGTAAGAGTGGGCTGAGCTTATAGAGATCTTTTCTGGAATAAAGAGGGCCCAGGCAATAAACTGGAATGGAAACAATTCAATACCTGCAGAGTGCACCCTACTTTATTTTGCAATAGGTTCCCCAKGTAGGCAAGCTTTTACTTGCACTTAAAAACAGTATGCACAGCCAAACCCTCTAGGGTGACTTTTGCTGATGGTAGTATACATGATTTGTGCTCTTGTAAGTGTGTCTGTACCCTAACATTTCTCTCTGTGAAGGAATGAAGTTTTCTCACTCAGAAATTTTCAATGTTTCTAGTTAGCCTTGTGTATATCCTTTGTTTCTGGTGATACTGAAATATCAGACTAAATAAAAAGCAAAAAAAGTCTTCTGTGTTTCCCAGTGCATGAATTTTCTAGAGGGATATGTTTTAATACATATTTACAGCAAGGGTAGGTACCAGTCATCCTCACTCTCTGTTTAATTTTCTTCTTCTATAATACTTTGCAATTAGCAGGAAAATTGGACTCTCTCTTTTATCCTATTGAAGTCCTCATTTTAGTTTTGTGTTATGTAAGTGTTACAGCACACACTTTATTGTTACAGAATGCACAGTTCATTTCTTGCCTTACCCTAGCATTATGTCTGTTTTTCTTTGATACCTTGGATGTGGTTACTTTTTAGAATAAAGAATGTCATTCTAAGCTGGTTAAATATTGCTGAAACTGATGSACATAATCACCATTTCATTGTGATGCCTATTTCATTTAAGATAATTGTGAGAAAAAGCTTACTTATACCTATTTATTTTAACATATGAGATTTATGYTTAAATTTTTTTTAGAAACAATTTATTTGAATACTTATTAGTATATTTGCCCTTCATATATATAGCAATTTTTTATCAGAGGTACTTTCAATGTGGAGTATTCTTTTTCTGTTTCRATACTGCTTTCTCTAAAGTGGGTTTATTTCAGATTTAATTTTATTGTTAATACTGTATTTCATAGGAAATATTCCTATCTGAAATATTTCTGAATTAGATCCTACATACCTTTCCTCTGTATCTAGTTATTCATGGGATATCTAGAACATGATTTTCTCACAAAGACTGTAGGATTAGGCTCTATATATTTTAATTGTGTTGTAGATCAGTTTAAGTGATTTAAGTCACATAATGAAAGTGGGTGGTTTTGTTCCCACCATGCAATAGTAAGCATTTTCTTACTAATATAAATGATACAAGAAAGAATTTATTCTTGACGTTACTTTAATCCCTAGATTTATTTCTCTCTCTGAAAGACCTAGCTCAACTTGGACAGCTTGCTAACACTTGGTGTCTTTTTGATTAAAGCTTATACGMAGTAGCACCTTTTGTGAGTCTTGTGAAAATACATAAGCCCTGTATTGCAAGTGGAATTTAATGGATCCATAGTAAGGCTACCATTGCTGTTTCATTTAGTTTTTAGCCTCTACTACTGTTCTAAGAGGTGAATTTCTTTATGCTGCACCTAATAAAATTGTTTTGTATAGATTTTCAGGTTGCACTGAACACCGAAATTTTCAAAGCAGTAAAATACCCTAGACACAATGAAGTCAGTCAATATATTTTTAAGTAAGGGTCATGTGTCTAAATCACTGAGATTACTCTTAAATCATATTAAATTTCGTATACTGTTTAACATCAAGTTGTTTTTATTCAGTTCTTAATTTGAGTTAGATGTTGAGTTAGATGTGGCAAAATTCCTTTGCGCTTTTCGGACGCATAAAAGCACCTTTAAGTAAGAGCAAATGAATGTCGTGAAAGYGCCCTTTACCTGTTAAGCACAATGTATGCATATAGCATTGTGCTAATATGCTATGCAGTATAAACTAGAATTGGATTTATAGATTTCTACATGACTACCTGAGAGTTCTTATGTATTGAGACCTTTTTCCAAGTCTTTTGGGCATGCTTTGTATTTCAGCTATCTGTTTAATGGTTGGTCAGATCTGATATTTTAAGAAAAAGCCTGCAATTGAAACAAACTGCCTTGACTTTTGAGATTTGTACCCRGTATCACTGGAAACTTGAAGAGATAAAAATGTAGAACTTCTTTGCTTAGAAAAGCTAAGGGAAGTGTGGTTGCAGGTAAGTGAATGTTAATCTGTGAGAAAACTTTGTCATCGAGTGAAGGACTTAGAGCTTCAGAGGAAACAACATAGGAAATAAGGGACTGGAGAGATATTTGCTCCAAGACACTAGCTGATAATTAGTCCTGTTCTTAAGAGTTTTTGACCATTTTGAGTGTGGCCAAAAGTTTGCGAGCTGTCTTTGGAAAGCCTAGACCAGAGATTTGGACTGTCCAGACTTTTGAAGTGAAGATTCATCTGAAAAATGCTTACTTTTTATTGGCTGAAGAAGTCCAGTTGGTTTCTAAAAATCAGTCTCATAAATGCATCTTATCCACCCAAAACAGAAGCATGAAAAATCTCCCATAACATGGTAATCTTGGCTGAGTTTGAAGGTATCTTTGTGTCATCAAAAGTGCACTCTTCTGTATAGAAGAGAGTATTTTGAGGGCTTGAATTTCTGACTGAAAGCACATCTAAGAGACAAGCCACATGGTCTAGTATACTCTATAATTTGTCATTTTTTTCCTACCCCAAAATACTGTATTGTTTTGTTCTGAATACCTGTGGGAACAAAATTAATGTTTACTGTATATATGTRTTTCAAAAAGCTGCTTGAATGTTCAAATATTTTAAAAACAGTCAAGTCACCAATCTGCTAAATAGCATTTGACYAGCTGTAGAGCTGCTGATAGTGATCACTGAGTAATATACTTAACTTTAAACACATCAGTAATAACACTGGTAATCAGGAAAACACTCACTGTAATGCATGCTGGAGTGCTCTTCTGAACTGGGTCCCAACGGGCAGAGCTCTAATTAATGAATAAATTCCTGTTTCTAGAGCCTGTTGCCCCAATAAATATTGTACTAAATTGTATATTTAATTTTTTTTTTTGTTGTTTGGACTATTAGATCACATCCCACTTGTTTTGCTCTTACTCTTAACATCAAACTCTGGATTGAAGTCTCGGTTGCTGCAAGTAATCTAGCTAACATTTTCCTGCTTTAGCAGATGAGAAGCTAGGTTCCTGGTATAGTCTATTCCTCTTCATTTACCTGTGCACTTTCTCAAGTTATTTCTCATGAAAGTCCCATCTGGCTTTAACTCTGTTGCTGCAAGGTGGATGTTAGCTCCTACTTTTTTCTCATTTTCATTTTATTAAATTCCCTTTGATAAGTTTCTCCGTGCTAGATAGGAATAATCCTTACGATACAGATGCTTCCCCTTTCACCCTGCAGCAGTGGGAAAGCACTTTATAGGCAGTAGTGTCCTCAAGGTAGATTTTTCTTACTATTAGTGTTTTAAGAGTCTGTCTTTGTAGGAAGTTTGGAAAGTACCACGTTCTTGGTGGGGCTGAGAGAGCGGAAGTTTTTTTCTCTTAGCTTCAGCTGCAGGATGATTGACAAACATGCTGAAATAGCAATTACTACCGTGAGTTACCCTAGGGTTGAGCACCTGGACTGCTAAAAAATGTGTCCTGAAACATCTTTTGCTGAYTGATGCAGACTAGATTGGCCTATTTGTTTATCTCAAGAACCTGAATGCTGTAGTCACCATATGCTGCTCAATTCCAGTTTTAAGGCTGCTTTTGATTTCCACTCACTGTAGCTTTACATTGCAGACATCTGCAATGATCACTACGTCTTTAGTGAGATTGATCATATTGTTGCCGTCATCAAATTCCAGGTTTCCATTTCCAAATTCCATTCTGCCCATTCTGTACGACTAAATTTTTTAAGGTCTATGTAGAATATATTTAAAGGCATGGCAGCAGTAAAGTGTTTTGGTACTACTGACTTAAAATTTGTTGCATTGTCATACATGAGGATTAAGTATATAACTGCTACAACGAATGTGCCTTTAAAATAACAGGTGACTAAAGAGCATACAGGATCACAAAGTTATATCTTTTGTTACATCTCTGCAGGTCTCCTGATTAGTGCAATGTAGAGCATAATGACAGTGACCCAGCCAATCTGCTGTTTCACCGGTAAAGCCTGACAGAAAAGATCAAGTGACTGTCTTTTGTGCATCCATTACAAAAAGTAAAGAAAAGCTTGTATTATACTCCAAGGTCTATTGTGCCAGCACTGTATAAGCAATTGTATGAGGTCTGGCTTAAGAGAGAAACTTGATAGTGTCCTGAAATTCAAAGGTAAAGCATAGGTTTATGGTAGCACCACTTACTGTAATTAGGTTACTCACAGTTAAAATGGTGAATGAGATAATTTTTCAACAGTTGTCTGGAGTATTCTGGTAAATACCATTTGTTAAACTGATAAATCAGAGTGTCAGTTAGCTCAAGTCAAATCACAGCACTGGCAGAGAAAGAAATTTTACTATTTTACTTACTAAAGTTTAAGAAAAAGATTTTTTTGAATTACAAATTTCTTATTATTTGATAGAAAAAAGTTGGAATCTTTCATATTTTTAGAAAGTTAGGAGSTTCTTTAATGACTAGTGTGAAATTATCCTTTTTGGAACATATGGAATATGACATTAGCAACACTATTTCCTCTATGTGTGATAAAGAGGTTCAAAGTTTAAATATAACAGTTTATAAAAGAGCAGCACATGAATGCTTGCACAGCCTTTTCCCTTCATATTCTTTCTTTTCTTCAGAAGAGAAATTACTTGCCAGATTGACATTTGTACTGCATGTGTTCCCCAGTGCAGAAAATCCAATAACTTTTTCTTCAAGTTTTGCAGATTTTTTCTCGGACTCTTAGTCTTGGTTTATTTTTATGTMTAATTTATGTTTTCAATTTTGTTAAGCAGATCCATGCTTTGATCATGGAAGGACTTCTGCAAATGTTAATTTCATAACTGCAAGTGTTAGCTTCATGCATGTGAAAGTTTCTACTCAAATGAAACAATTTTTGTGCTTAATATAATGCACTTAAGTCTCTCTAGAGAAAGCATTTAAAGAATTCAAAGTGAATTGAAAAGCAAAAATGTTGTTATTTYAAAAATAAATGCCAGAGTAGCTTCCAAGGCCAGTACTAACGTTGTAAAGGTCCCTACTTGTGCAAATGCAAAGTCAGTGATACAAAGACAAATGGAACTGGAACAAAACCAGGCATAAAGTACATATCACTGCACAGGCATTTATTGTTGTACAGATAAATTCAACTGGATTTCTTTTAGGTGACCAGTTGCAGTAAGCAATGCCTTAAAAATATCAGTCTTAATTTCCAACCATAATCACAATATATTCAAAACATAGAATATTCTTGAAGAAAAATATCTAAATGTAGGGGTTGTGGAAGTAGGATTACAAGCTAGACTATGTAATTAGACTGYATCACAGACACTAAGGTCCTATCTAGAAAAGAGTTATTTCTAGTGTGTGTTTTGAACCAAAGGAGAGGACAAACAATRGGAGAAACTGTATTTTTTAGACATTCTAAATGTGTTTACAAATCTGGTACTGTCTGGATGGCATCCTGGCCTGTGGTGTTTGTAAGCCTTGTTTAAGAAATACAGGTGATAGAGCTAATATCCATCAACACTCTGTAGTTGGCAGGGGTGTAGGGGCAGTTGTTATCACGCTTTACAAAAACATTGAGGATACTTTGCTGTCTGCTCAAGTGATATCAATCTTTACTTTAACCTATTTTTTAAGARTCTCTACTTATTTGACATTTATAAGGACCTGTTAGTCAGTAACATGTGATATTACACAAGAAGAAAGTGAAAGTGAATTGGCCCATAGCAGTGTTTCAGAAAAACAACAGAAAAGCTTGAAAGGGTAGACAAATGAATGCATAATTAGAAGTAAGCTCAAAGGGTGTGTGTTTTCCCATGCAATTTAGGATCTGAAAATGATACCAGGATGTATTGAATTTTGCTCAAATTAAAACCAATTTTCCTAACAGGGATGTCATATCTGAATGATCACTAACACTGCCCCAAATCTTTCCATCTCCAAACATACTTGTAAAAAGACAAGAGTAATACACAAATGCAAATACATGTATTGGTATCAAGATTTTAAAGTTGCACAGAACTACCAGTTCTCTAGATGAAAAAGAAGATCACTGAAGTGTTGCCCTTACCTTTTAATGCTGGTGTCTGAGCATCTTCCAAGCTGTCAGCATTATAAGTGCCAGTAGTTCTTAAATGAACATGCAATATGCACATTCCTCTGTTTCTCCATGCTCATGTTTGGCTGACCAGACAAACATGAATCACAGATAGATCTGTTCAGATAGGTTTGAAACCGAGCAAACTGAGTCCTGCCGTCCCCATGGAGAACTTTTTAGCCATGGTCTTCTAAGACACGTGATTCTTAGTCAACAAATTGTCCTTTCACTTGTGATTGATTTACTGTTATACTTCTCACTAATTCCTTTTGTGAATCTTTTAATTAATTGATGAGGGGGATTAATCTTAGTGATTATGAATAAAGGGAAAACCCAACCTTACGGGGATCTACTTCCACTGTTTTTGTTACCCTTTCTTTTTTTTYCCCCCCGTCTTTCATGTATTTACTACGTAGGAAGAAAATAATGCAAATATCAGCTAAAATGACTCATATCCTGAGTTTACCAGGCACACCTCACCACTGTAATTTTTACACCTACATGTAAACGCACTCTTAAGAATGACAAATTCTGAACCTGACATCTAAGGAAGCAGAGGTGTTTCACGTCAATGCATAATTGGACCCATTTCAAACACAATCAAACAAAAGGAACTCCATGCATTTGGATATACTTGTGAGCTTTTCTCTCAATTGTAAGCTATTTGGACTCAGTCCAGTGTTCTTTCTAGAGCTAATCCAAATCTTCCTGGGCAAATAATTGTGTTTCTGTGAGACTGGTACCCAATGCAGCATGTAAATGGCTTTATGTTTCTATGTCAATTGAAGGATAATTGATGATATTTTATCCAATATAAAATTAGAATTGTGTAGATTGATTTTACTTGATCTTGGCAGCAGTCTTTCATACAAAATTAAAGCATCACATTTTTCTGAACAAATCTGCACCAACAAACTAAGTTTATAGTAGACCACCACTTTGCCACATGTGGCTACAGTGTTTTTCATGTTGTAGAAGAAATTCTAAAGACAAATTTATCGCTCTATGGAACTACAGTCTTAAATGAAACTGTTGCATATGTTTTCCAAAGAGAGAAGCTTCAGCTTACATAACACAGTTTGTTATCAATTCTTAAACTGAACCCRCTTCCACAGACTGAACCCGCATTCCACAATGCTTTACAGACATTGTTACACTGGCTAAAAAAGCTCTTTCACATCCTGCAAATGTTGTACATGTGTTGTACCTATTTTTATAACTCCTTTATAAAGTTTCTCATTTTTCATGCTATAAATGGAATATTTTTTGGAAGTAAGTTAACAACAGCTGTAGTTTGTAAAGCTAACATCCTGACCTGGCAAGGAAAAGAAGCCAGTTTTTAATATTTAATTTATATTAAGAAATAACTTTTTACAGGTTGCAATATCTCAGAGAAGTAGRTCTACTGTCCTTAAAGCTGAAAAGTCTTTCTGTTCAATAAAAGCCTCTTCTGCTTTTCAGCTSTTTCAGGGACCCTGAATTGCTTATGCTCAAAGTCTTCTAAAGTAGTGTGCTTCATGCAATTGCATGCTACTATTCATATTCCAAATATAGAGTMGTATGAGAAGGTATCCTCAAGAAACAGTTTGTCTTCCCCAAACCAGTTTTTCTTAGAGTGACATTTGATAACATTTTGGCCTGAACCTGGAAAGAAAACCCCATGTTTTCCCCCAGTGGTTTAAACAGTATGATATTCAGCTTGTTTGTGCCACCGGTAACCCCTTTAGTGACAGACTGATTGAAAATTCTACTTTAAAATCACTGAATATTAAATCTCTCTGAGTGGCTTTGAGCTTGGTGTTCGCAAGTCCACTATGATTCATGCGTGGGCTCAGTAGCCAGCAGAAGAGTAAGTAAAGGAAAGGAATTAAATGATATGGCTGGGATGAGGTTGTTGAGAATTCAGTCTAAGATGCAGGAGAGGGGAGACATGGAAATATGGCACCAAGACTGAACAAGATGTTATTCTGAGCCTTTCAATTTCGAAGCACTTGGAACTTTCTTTTTTCTCAGGTACACAAAACTCTGTGTTTTAAACTGTCCAGAGAGCCTCCTTACAGATTTTACTGTCTCAGTGGAGGCTGAGTTGCTGATCCCAAGAAACTGATTTTATAAATTAATGAATTAATGTAAATACAATATTTCATATATTTTTATACATATATATGTAACYATAAAACTGTCATCTCAAATAAGGAACATGACCAGACTTATGACTGTAAGTAGTTCTGCTATCTTATTACTTATACCATTGTTCCTTGCACATTTCCAAAGAGAGCTATCTGTCTAACCTTGCAAGCAAGGAAAAAGCAAAAACCAGGCATTTGCGGGAAGCCTGTTTTTCTGAGTTTGCACCTCAAGATTGAGTCTCTTAACAATTGAGTTCTAGCCCTAAGGGAGCACAAACAGTTTTTTTCTCCTGTCCTCACCTGCCTACTGTTATGAGAACTCTAAGACTTGATGTCTGTGAGACCTCTATTCTTCTGTCACATTTGGTTTAGTTTGGCCAACTGATCCAATGCAGTCTCACAGTGACATCAGATCTGTTCAGACTATAGGCCCTGTTCTTGTAGTCACCACACTCATGGTTTTCTTAGCACCCTACTTATATCATAGATAGTGTCAAAACCTATTCCAATTCTTTTAATCTCTCCTTATATGCATCTTTCCTATGTGGAAAATCAGAATGGTTTTCTGCTCTCATGAAGTGTGAAAGATCAGGAAGCATGGTCAAGAAGTTAGTTTGAGATCTTTGTAGATGAAAAGTGAAGGGAGAACTTGTAAAATTYTGTCTAGCAACATTTCTTAGAAGGCTCTAAAAACGCCGTACATCATTATGATGAGATTCAACAATATGGTTTCTTAGAGATAAACCTAGTTTAAAGCTTTTGATCAGATTACCACTCCTCAGCAGTTTGTTGTGGGTATACTATGTCAGGTTAGTGAAAACAACTGGCTTGAATTCAGTCTTCTAAAACATTGAATAGCAGCCTTGGCAACTCACTGTCTTTAATGTGCACTTGATAAGTGACTTGTCCTGCATAGAGGAATCCTTTAGTCCTAATGAGTCTTCCCTAAGTCTTAAGCTACTTCCATTGTGATCTTTTTGTTTATTTTTCCCTTGCACTGATTCAAGTCCTTTTATTTAAGAAAGTTCTAGTTCCTCTAATTTTGGGGAGAGTTAAGACCAGGCTTAATTTGTTTCATGCCTTTCTCTGGCGGAATACCTTGATTATTTGTATATTATTTTGAGAACTGATTAATCTCCATATATAAATTGTTAATGTATAAAATAAAGAARTTTCATCAATAAATGCTTTACAGGCTGCTATCTTGGCTGTTAAAATAGCAATGGAAAATCTTATAAATATGGGATATCATAAATTCATTTTCATTGCTCCCTTCCTCGTGGTCTGTCATCAGAGCTACGCAAAATGTAACATAGTAATTGTTGTAATTTTACTCTTTGAAATGAGTAATAAAAACTAAATGGCTGGAGTAAAATAATGGACTATATAAGTATCATACATGGTGCTCATCTTGGATTAAATAAATAGACGTGAGAAGTAAACAATTTCCAGCCACTTTCAGAATTCCTCTAAGGACATACATTTCTTCAGACTCTTTTCCCTTAAATGTTTTTAGCATGAATGATATGAAAAACTTTTTAAAAAGTAAATAAACTTTGGTATCATGTAGAGAAAACAAGCAAATAGAAAAAGGAAACRACTGCAAGTTTCATTAACTATGTATATGTATGTGTGTGTGTGTCTGTATAAGGTTGTACATGTGTTTGACGGACTATCATATTGAGTCTGGGGAGACTTCTGGGTCACAGAGGTTTCAGAAATTTGCTAGGGATACCACTTCTATGTCAGAAGCGTCAGTGAGTGTCTAAAGTCTTTATAAAGCATAAATGACTTATATGGTATCTCCTCCAAAAGACCTATAGCAGATAGTCGCTCAGGAAAGTGAAATCAGGAACTTTCTCTGCTAGAATTAAGCTTTTTAGAAACACTGCAACAGTCCTAGGGATGTTAATTTTGATGTAGTTTATGCAGATGTTCTCACTGGGTTTGAATTTTAATGGGGTGGAARAACTGCCTCTGATTATTGTGAGAATACATTGGTTTGTGTCTGTTCTTCATATCTTGCTATGGCCCCTAGTTTCACTGCGTAGCTTTTGTGTGAAGGCTTTACAATTTTCAGAAGGTCTTTCTCAGGGACAAGTTTAAAGAAGAAGCTCCAAAATTTTATTCAGGGAGGGTCACGTAATGGACAGGACACTACAGTAGGGAGCAGACAACAGAAYGTTTTCTACATTGCAACACGGGATGGCTAAAATTTAAAAAATACCTTTCCCAGTTGCATGCAAAAATAGTGCAGTCCATGTTTGGGAATCCCTGATCTCAGTCATTCTGAAGAAAGTGTTTACATTGCAACAKTTTTGACTCAAGGGCATCTGTGTCTAATTTATTAATCAGATAAAATACTTGCATGAATAGAGATTGCAGGATCAAGCACCGAATGAATATAACTATCTTTTGACAACTGGAAAAAATATTCAAGTTTTAACATTGGATGGGTGTCGTCATTTTTGACGGCAGCAGAGCTCTAGAATTTGCGATAATTGTCAAAAATGCAATGACTGTACTGTTTTACCGGTTGGCATAGGGGAGACCTCRTTGAGAACAAATGAGTCATAGAGAGAAATACATTTACACACAGTAATTAACTTCTCTTTGTCCTGGTCTGTGATATGTTAGATGCTGGCACTGGGGCATTATGATAAAGGAGATCAGGATACCTGTTAATAAAAAAAAATACCCCCCTTCTTTTCTTCCCCTCTTTTATTTCTCTACATCCTCTTAAAGTGCAAAGGTTAGAAATTTAGTAGCAGAATATTAATGAAGAGAGTAACARAAGCTGAGTGCATTATAAATACAAAATTTTGTGTATATAGTGCTATATATATAATTTTGTAAATCCTAACATACAAGCYAGTTCTGCAGTGAGTGGTCATATCGAGTAGCTCTTCTGAGAGCAACTTCACTAACTTCTGTGAAATATCTGTATATATAAGGAGTATTTAAGTTTAAAAGAGGCTTGCAGAACAGCATTAATGAATTAAAATTTGCACTATCTGACAATAAAACATCAAATTTGTTACCCTTATGTTTTGTTCTGTTTCCTTATGGTTTATTTTAATATTATATACAATATAAATCGTTTACTGAAGCTCTCACTTCTGAAAGCTACACAGATACAAACAATGCAAAAGTTTTGTAGAGTGTTTTTTCCTCATTTTGTCTCTTCATTTGAGTTACAATTGTGCTTGTCAGCACAAACTTTATTAATGGATAGCTCTGCCATTATTTTTTGACCAAAATTACTCATCTGACTCAATTTAAAAGAATTAGGGTACCTTGTTCAGAAGAACTGGAGATAGAAAAAAAAAAAGAGAGATAGAGAACAAACACATTTCTATGAAAAATCATATAGGTTGTCATATATAACTATAACAGGTATTATTGTACCTGTGAAATGAAAATAGTTTACAATTGCTGTTCATTAATGATAAGCGAAAATGAAAAACAYGTTAGAATTAAACTGATGGAAACTTACGTGACTATATTTGCATTGTCTTAGATGAAATCTAAAAAAGAACAATTTCATATTTAAATTTTAGACTTTTGTCTTAATTTTATATGCCATATTGGTACTAAAGGCAATGTGTGCATATGTGTTTTAACACACATTTTTTCCACATCCTATACCTTTATGTTTTCATTATAATTCTTTGTTTAGATCAAGAAAAATAACATATTCAAGTTAGTGATATTTTAAAAAGTAGAACATTATCAGGAGACTTCCTGATTTGTATTTGTGACCTATCTGAACCACTCTGGGAAGAGGCAGSTTTAGGAAGCCCTGTGAGCATTTTTGGGACTAGAAGGCGGCAGGGCTGAATCATTGGTTTACATTTGACCCAAGCTTGCAGGTGTTGTAGAAGTACCTGCTAGCTAATCACACTTTGGATGAAATCAGGTGAATTATTCTCAGGTACTCATAGCCAAACGAAACATTGTATTGAGCACTAGCAGTCTTGTTGGCTGACAAGACAAATGCTTTGGCATATCCTGGCAAATTTTCTTTGAAGCAGGGCCTTGGTGCTGCTGCCAGCAGCTGCGGTTGTGCAGATGCTGGACCTCACTGAAGAATGATTGTATCAAAAATAATCAGATTTTTCAGGACAGGGTATAAACTTAACACTTATTTTGAAGAAAGCAAAAAGATAGTATCCTGTTCCCCACTGAGACTCAGTGCTTTGATATTTAATAAGAATCTCAACTAACCTTTGTAGTATGGGTTGACTTGGTTTCTTTGAGTAATTATTTCTTTGTGTAACAAAAGGTCTTTGCATACTAGGATAGCATGAAGAAATAGATGGTGTAGTAACCTTTTTTGCTGTTACAGATTTTACAGTGTATGACTGAAATGTGTCCATCGAAGCCCTTAAGCACACCTCAAACTATCCACATTTCTGTTGTGGTGAAACGGACTACAACTGTCCTTAAAATTATGAACATGTTTAAGTACTTTGCTGCATCAAGGCCTAATTCTGGAATCATTTTCAATTCTTTACCCAATACTGTTGATAAGGTTGTGTATGAAAAGTAGCTCAATTTTGATTACATCACATTTTAAACATAAACTTTCTGGACCTGTCAGTACCTTTTTTTTCCTAGAAGGTAGTCTATATTTTTGCCTTTTTCTTCCATGTGTTCTCTTTTCCACTCAAAGTAACAATGAAATRTTACTGCTTCTCATGAATATAGAAATCTTTTCCTAATCTCTGAGGTAGTTTAAGGTGAATATTTCCAGTTTTGGGTTTGTTCCCCCCTGCCTTTTGACAGGAATGCTCCTTTCTGATCRTTAAAACTAATAGAAGAGCTTTTAGTTAATTCTTCACTTTCTTCTTACCTCAGCTTGGAGAATTAACTGCTTAGAGACTAGATCTAGATTCTTATCTAAAGTTTCTAGATTATTTACTTTTTTTGCATTTGTGGCAATATTTGAATTGTAAATTCTCTGACGGAATCTTTGTTTTTTAGTCAGATTCTATTTTAAATTACAGATTTTTACTAGTGTTAAGCACTWTAAAAATTTGTTTATCAAACTGTCAGTCATGTACTATCGTAACCAATCTTCCTGCTTTAAGAATCACAGCCATTGAGCATACTAACATTTTTTGTTTCCCTAAGCAAAAAAAACTATCAATAACGTTAGACAGAAATAATTTTTTAATGATTAGGAAAGGAAAATTTCAGTATCTGAAATGAAGATGAAATAGATATGAAAAGAATAGTTGGTGGAACTTWTGAATATAATTCCTGTGAGGTAAAAATATATTTCTAAGCTGAAAGTCAGTATATGACTTTCAGATCTGTGCTCTAAACTTCAACTACATATGAGAATATGATCTCAGCAAAATCAAGAGCAAAACTGCTGCTAGCTTAACTGGGCTCAGGGCTTCCCAAAATAAGAAAACATTGTTTAGAAATTGCTCTGTAGAGCAATTTCTGTATGATCTTTACCTTAAGCATATGAGGGATCTCACTGAAACTAATATTGTAAAATAACCTTGGTAGTATCTCCTTTATGTTTAAACTTAGTGCACATATAGAACTTGAATCTGCATTTGTGTGGTATGCTTTAAAAAAACACACAAGGATTGGTTTTGCCTCTGATTTTATTGTTTAATTCTACATACTCAAGCCTAACAATGCTAATAGCTACATGAGAATAAAGCCATCTTGTGACTTGTTCTGTTCTCATAAAAAAGGCACCTGGCAATGCAATGCGAAGTCAGGTATCCATTTCTTGAGAGCAGTTTCTATTCATCTCAAGTTACATTAAGACTTAAAAAAATAGAAGCCGGTCAGCACAATTAATCACTGACATCTAAACCAAGCTGTTTATACCAGACAGATTATTACCTTTTCCTGATGATTTGTTGATTCAATTTGTTAAACATTTCTGTTCTTTCACTGAATACAGTAGGTTCCTGAAATATAGGCAAAAATCATGTTTCCTTACAAGTAGCTTGAAAGCAGCTCCCTGCAGGTATTCAGCACTGGTGATTCAGAACAGGCACCATTTTACTGTGATGTTGTTTCTCTTTGCTCACTCAAAGACATACATGGTAAACTTCTATTGCACAAACTGCAAAAGGAGGGAGAATTGGATCCTAAAGTAAAAAGATTCTTATGGACTGCAGAATTCAGCATTTTCTTTGCAGTTTGCCCTTGTGCAAAGCAGGCCTACTTAATATGTTACCCTTCTTGTAGGCAGCTTATGTGGAGATATAAATATTGCAAAAAATGAAATGCTGGACCCTGGTCAGGCTTGTATTCTACTCATAGTTAATAATTGAGCACTGGAGTTTAATATTTGCTTTTCTTGAATATTTTTGCCAGGAAAATAAAACAGCTCAGAAGTGGATGGATAGTTAAAAGACTTCTAATGTTCAAATCAGTGAAAATGTTTACTCCAACTTAGCCTTATCTCATTTTTTTTTCTTTCTTTAGCAGAATTATGTTTTCTTTTGCAAAAACATGATTTTTGTGGCCTTATTGAAAGTTTCTCAGAACTGTTTTGCTATGTATTCCTGCTATGTAAGTGTGTGTTAGCAGCATGGAATAGTAGAACTCCATGTTCTCAAATGCTATCTAATCTGCTCAAGAAAAACTGTGAATCTGTGTGTTTGACTTCAGTTAACAGGATTAATAAATTTCTGTGAGTTAAATGAGAGTATGAAGAAACTTCACTGGTTGGTAATGTACAATTTCTTTCCTCATTTGTCCATTCTTCAAGAAGTCAAATGGAGATTGTTTCTTTTTACAAGGATATATGTAATAGAAAGTGATTATGTCTCAATATATTGTAACTGTATGATATTTCACACCATTACTCAACTGCATTATTTTCCACACTTTGGGCTGCATCAGTCAAAAATATTTGGTTTTAGCCATTGCCCTCAGTCCTCCAAGTCACAAGTAATTAATTTTAGAAAGTTCAAGAATAACTGACGGGCAGTGCCAGTTCAAAGGAGAAACTCAATGGTTGTCCTTTCTTCTTTGGTGGAAAATATCATGAGCGCGTTGTCCTTCCGATAGAAAATTCCCAGGAAGTTTTCTCTCAGAAACCTGCACTAAATGAGATGAATCACAGCCACTGATATTTTCTGTTGTCTCTCACTCTGAAAACTGAATTTTCTAAATATATGAATATTGTAATTCCACATGATATTTTTTTCTGATAGTGATGGAAAATGAGAAGAGTATTGAAAGTCAAGAAGGACTGGACATCATTAAATTGTCTGATGCTATTGTTCATCAAATGATTAATCTAATAGTGCTTGAATACATTCATTGAAAACACAGATATAGATTATTTTAATTGCTGAAGAATATTCAAACACAAATATTCAGTAACATCTGGTTCTCAGCTCCGTTCCTTAAACCAAGAAAGGGTCTTAGATTTTCATTCCTAAATATGAGAAGAAGATTCCTGTAGTGATTCTAGTTCATCTTCTGTCTGTCTTTCTCAGTAATTGTGTATTYAGCAGGAGGAGCAGGAGGTGATACTAAACAAGAACACCCACAGGCTCAGGCTATACACACGCAGCTTTCTGAGAACAAAGGAGATGCAGGGGCTCTGTTTTCTTTCTCTGTACTCTTTCGGTGCAGTGCAACTTCACGGGGTAGTGCAGCAGGGCTGTCCCATAGAGCTACTAGTCATTGTGCACAGTGGCAATTTTGGAAAACCAACACATGTTCAGACAAGGTGGTTGCTTTCCAGCCTCTTGCTCAGCGTTGCACTTCTCCATAGGCCGGCTGTGGTCTGTCCTTAAATAAGGGGCAATGGTCTGTTCTTTAACTAAGCTGCAGTGGGATGTAAACAGCTAACTTTTCCTTTTTATTACAAGACCATAATTCATTATTTCTCCAGTTCATCCTCATCTATTGGAAACTAAGGGAGGAAAGTGCTTACATTGATGATGGGTGGTTTAAATGTATAAAACTCTCTTTGTAAGGACTTAGAATAGCATTACTATAGCTATAATATTAATACAACGGTAGGTAGACCCAGGATACCTTGTACCAATGGAATTCAGGAGTTCAGGAGGATTTTTTCCATTTTTCCTGAATATGTTTTGTATGTTGACTTTCAGGAAACTTTGTATTACTTAGAGTTTTCTTTGGGCTCCTTACTGAAGCTTTGAATTAAGAGCCATGTTGTCTAAGACCTAGCTATAGTTTATAGTGAGAGACACAAACCTTCAGAAAATGACTTAGATTTCTAGGTTACCAAATTTGAGTTTTTGGTCCCTTCACCAGTGACTTTATATCTCTACTTTGCCACCCACAGATCTTCTAAATCTTCCTCCTTCTCCATCTCTTCTTGCCAGATTGCATCTCTGCACTGGAGTCCTTGATTTTCCCCTCCCTTCCCCTCCCTTCCCTCTAGGAGAAAATCTATGTTTTCTCTGACTCATTGCTGTGTTTAGCCCCCTCATGCATTTGACCTACAGATTCAAGGTTGTCTCCTCACTCTGCCTCTTGATTTGTGACTATCCAGTGTTTCCTGTATTCAGTCTCTCTTTCAAAGTTCTTCCTATACCTCTTTGAAGATTACCCATTATTAAAAGTCGTAATTAACATAAATGATAAAGGATATGAAGGAGTAGGAGGCAAAGCACATACTCCTAAGTACTATTTCATACTGACTGTGTATCTCAGTTTTCAAGTTTCTCCTGCAAGTCCAAGCAAGCAACACAGTAAGCTGAAAGTATTTAATATAGTATATGGAGTTCTTTGCCTTGCTTTGYAGTATATGACAACCACTTTTCTGGTTCATTTATATGAATCTTTCAGTTGTGCCAAGTTCTCCTCAAAACTCAGTACACTTTAGTGAAGTATTTTCTGGTATGTGTCTGTGCATGTATGAATATATACATAGAAATATTACATATAGACTTACACATGTATTTATCTATCCAACATGTTTGGATTTTTTTTTCAGATTTCCTTGTCTAAGCTAACTGGTGTAGATATTCAAGACATTGACACAGTTAGCTGAACAGTAGACAAAAATGTACAGTTTCAGAATAATTACTCATATATTTCTCATATATTTATAAGATACCTGTTGAGAAACGGGCAAAATTCACTGAATGAATTTTGTTACAGGCTCCCATATACTATACTGCTAGCTAGAGCTGTTCCTTTACAAACTAAAACACAACTTTCATTACAGAACATCTCTTTTCTTCAGATAGTCTTTCTCAATTATTTTTTGGATAAAACATTTCATTCTAGGAACAAGCTCCATTGTTTCACTTCTAAAAGCCACAGTTTGGGACTTGCTATCAGTGGAGCATGGCRCTTAGAGAATTTTTCCACTCTGGATTTTCTACTGTGCCTGTTGTGTGGGGAGAGCAAAGGAAGTTCCTTCTCTTAACATAATTTGAGTTCAAGGAACTGTTCTAACTTAATGGTAATCTTCCTAAGTACCTTGTGGACTTCATCTTTTTGTGATATCTGTATGTGACAATGCTGCTCCTGACAGATTTTTCAAAGCTTTGATAGGCCCTAATCTGGATTTTTCAAGAAAGTCCTTACAGTGGCTGGACAGAGYTGTCCTTTGCTTCTTCAGTGGGAGATGGTATGTTTTATAGCTGCTTCATGCTGTTCTGAACTTTTTACAGAAATGAGACTCTCATTTCAGCTTTTATGMAGTAGTATTTTATTTTTAAGAAAGATTCTGTTGAATTAACCTCATGCTTTCTGTTGTCTCTTCTTTCTAGTCTTTTGCATCCCTCCCTAGAGTGTTGCACTCAGCATGAGTTAAGAGGATTCTGTTGAAACTCAGCTCCTTTCGTATATCTCCTTATTATCTAAGGAAGAGACTTGTTTTAAAAGAATCAGTCTATTAGTTTTGGAGTCATAAACACTGAACTTTTTTTACCTACAGGCACAAAGTGAAGTTTTCTTTCTTCCTCTGATTAGTCTCTGGCTCGAAATATTTAGGTGCCATATTTTAGTGCTGCCTAATAGTAGTCACTCGAATAAATTAAAACAGCTATATGCTGCAGAGTTTAAGACTCACTGCCAATGGCCCCAAAGGACCACCACAAAAACCCAGGCTGACTTGGACCCCTGAGCTGTCCCAGGYGCATTCCCTTTCACTGACTCTGCTCCTTACACAAATGGCTGGGAGGCAATGAGTAAGGATTGATTTCTGGGGATTTCCTTATGGCAAAGGCATAATTTGATGGGCAGCTGAGGTAGGTTTTGAACTGTATGTGGTATTTTAATACCACTGGAACTGGAGCAAAGCAGGTGGAACAGATGTAAGCTCAGCCCACAGACTTTAATTGCATGATGATTAAGATAATGCTTCTTAAAGTTATACTTTTTCTCCTCTGCTACATATCCTTGAAAAAGTTGTGTTCTATACTTTTATTTATTTACCAAACATTAACTGCCTATACTGGGCCATTTCAAGCTCTCCTGGATCTTGCTTAGATTTTTATTTGATTTTTACTTTTTTTTTYCCCCCAGGGAAATATGAAAAGGGATATTGAGGTGGTTGGATGTGCATTGATGAAATTAAATGACTTAAGAGTCTAGCTTCTCTCTTAGAAGATCTTCAACCTGATAGTGTCACTTGCAACGACATAAAAGCTATATCTTTGTCTCTGACCTTTAATAAGAAGAACTATCTCCCACCATAATGTTTTCTAATGACAGCAATAGCAATATATCTGAGAAATGAGACAGAAAACATTAAATTCCTCCAAAAAGTTAAGTGTATTGATTTATTTTGATAATGAAGCTTGAAAAACAATGATTTTTTGTATCAGTTGGGATGCTTTAAGAGCATCAAAGCACTTCATATTGCTTTTGACCACTTAAATATAAAATAATTTTTAAATGGAAAAATTTGAAAGAGATTAATTTTTTTAGGAAATTCTAAACAATATAGGTTTACTTTASTCCAAATTAGAGAAAAACTTTTGTAGTTGTAAAGTTTTAAATAAAAAATTTTGGAAACTTCTTGTGAACAGGCAGTCCTCAAAACTTGCCCTTAGTCTGGCAAATACTTGTTTTCAATAAACAGTGTTTTCTGATATAAAATGTAGCATGTTGAAAAATTCTCAGCTTGTTCTCTTCCTGAGCAACCTGCCTTAAGAATCAACCATATTTCTTCAGAGGTTGCTTCTGATATTATCCCATCCCCTAACACCTTACAGTCTGCTGCTTATCATATGATGAGTCCATCATCTCTATGGACTTCCCTCTCTTTGTAAGATGCTTCTTTTCCTATTTATTCTCCAACAGGATTCTGGCTTCCCAGCAGACTGCTTTTTCTTTTCTTTTTTTTTTTTTTTTTCTTTCTTTCTTTCTTTTTTCATGCAGTTGGCCTAGCTAACCAAATCAAGGTGAGCAATGGCTGCCCTTCTACTTATGGAAGAAATCTAGTAAAATCTCACCTCCTCTTCCTTCCTGTGTTCACATGCTGCTACCCATGACCTTCTTGTCTCTTACACACCCTTCTGCAGGAATCTCAGCTCCCACTTGGCTATGCCATGACCCAGCTCATTTGCAGATTTACTCAATAGATATTGCATGCCAGGAATTTCATGAATATGAGTCACCAGGAAATCTTGCAGCTACTGGACCTATGACCCTTTCAGCAGTGAGTACCTGGTGTGGGACAGGAAGGAGTATCCAGATCTTCAGATTTAGATTTCAGACTGGCAATCGTGCTGATTCTGTTTTGACAAATCCATTTATCTATCACTGGTAATTACAGTTTGAGAGGGTTGGTTCTTCCTTTTATATAATTTATCTATTGTAAGACTGTCAGAGGACACCTACAATTGCACTGGAACTGTTGGTGTGTTATCTGTTGCCAGTCAATAGATGGCCCATTAGCTGTATGACAGTGGTAGCAGGACAATGGCTTTGTTTACTCACTGTGATTAAAAAGTGAATCTTCTCAAAACCAGTTCTATCTCTGTCTAGGATTTACTTATCAGTGGTGTAGTGTTGAGGTGCAGTCAGGAGGGTAGAACAATCTGATTTTGCAAGGAASAAATTGCACTGCAGCCTGTAAGTATTAAAGACAAACCTTAGAATAACAGAAGTAATCTTATAAAAATCCCCAATATTTCCATGTGCTGYATGTTATGTGTTAATGGCTGTCGACAGAGGTAATGTTTAAGGAAACCCACTTTCTCCCTGTTCCTGCAGTGCCATGCTTTTTGAAAGCAGAGTTGTTTGGCTGTCTTGACTGATAACAAGGAGTATCCAGAATGTTCAGTACAAGGGAGAAAACCTTTATGCAGAAGAACCAGAGGATGTAGAGTTGTTCCGGGCACCAGGAAGGGCCTTTCAGAAGGTGCCTTCAGAGCTAAGGTTCATCTCTGTTGTTCTTTCTGTCCCTGGCTGTATGAGTTTTTGCCATTCACAGGAAAGACTTTTTAAACTCACTTGGAGCGCAATTTAATCAGCAGGAATTACACCTGAATGCTTTTAGGACCAAACTGAAAATATTCTTCAAAATTTGCAAGATTCAACATCCAAGGAAGAGGTCTTAAGATTACACTATTCTCAGGAAATTTGAAAGAAATCTGAAAACAAGTGTTCTTTCAGGTCATTCTCTCCATATAGGGATTTTGAAGGCAACTTGTGGCCTGTTAGTCTAAGAGAGCCTGACGGCATTCAAAAGCCATGAAGCCATCCATTCAGGTCACATGCCAGGCAGAGTYCAGAAGGCAGTCCTTGGCTAGATTTGGAGATGTGCTTACAGGTTTGCTATGTTGGAGAGACAGCAAATCTGGCCTTAAAAGTAGGCTTGGAGACATCTGAGGGGACAGCCCATATATATCCAGTAGGTCCAAATCAGAATTCATTCACAGCTAGGGAGTTACAATTAGCTGAGTGTAGTGGTTACAGCTCAGAAAGAACAGTCTGGGGAGTCTTAATGATATTGTGAATCACAGAGACTGTGATCCTGTAAAACAACTAATGCTCTGTCTGCAAAATTCTCCAATGCCTTATGTGCGCTGGCTTGTCTTTCTGTGTAGGACTTTAGGTATATGGAAGAAGCACTTAYAGAATAATGGATGAATCTTGTGATGTTCTTTGTGTTAAAACATTATTTTTGCGGAGTGGAATCTATCCTCTGTGTGTCTGTGGATGTTTTTTAACAGACTTTTTTTTTTTAAGCATTGAATGATTAGAAGATCAATATCTGCAGTGCAGTTTGAGGAGGTAATTCTGTCTTCAGTGAAAGAGAAATCTCCAGCAGTCATTACATACATCAAATACATTTTGAAACTCCAACACTTGCCTAATTTCCCCTTTGCTTTCTTCATAGAAGGGCTGCTAATCAGATGAGAAGGGAAAAAAATCAATACAAAGCATGCCCACACTTGGCTCCCTGCCATCATTTAGTAATGGCTGACCTTTGCACCAAAAACAGTAGAGGAAGTATGAAGGAATTTGAAAAGCAAATGCTTTGTAATTTTAAGGGAAATTAAAAGAGGAGGTCCAGCAGAACAGATGTCTGCTTTTCCAGTCACTGGAATGATAGTAGTATTTTTGTCTCCTCATCACTAAAAAAAATTAAAGGGAGGAAAGAGTACTAAGAACTGAAGGGACTGTAAGAGAGAAATGTACCTACATACATTAGATGAAGTAAYGCTGCATGTCTAGTTCCTCTGCAGCCAGTGATATTTGCATCTGTATAAGCGAWTAGATACAACAGTATGAAAATTGGGGGAGAGTAACTACAAAAGTGATGTTAGCTTTAAAAATATCTGCTTGTATAAATTCAAGTAGAGAAATGTGTTGCCAACTATATGTTGGTGAAAAATGGTAATCTTGTGCAAAAATTCTTGTGCAACAATACCCCGTTGGTTCTTCCAGGGTCTATACAAACACCATAGGAAGGAATCCCAGCCCCTAAAAGAGGGTAGAGTCAAAAAGTGTGAGAGAGAAGATATGCAAGAGGTTATTGAAGCACAGGATAAAACTGAACTTCTGTGGCAGAGGTGTCTGTCGAGGGCCCCCGCTACTGTGCACTGGCTTAGATTTTGTGGTCAATTTCAGGTGCACCTCTGAACGCTATTGTACTGCAGGAGATATTATCAAAGGAAAGAGGAAATTGAAGCCTTTCAGAATTCAGCTATGTTTGATTACCTTGATGAGATTATTGCTGAGGAATAAAAACATAATCTATCTGTACATGAAATATGCTGTGGTTAGAGCAAACCTCCTYACGGATGTAGCACCTCTGATAGGCAGCTGAATAAGTATTAGGTGGTGGTGACACAACGTCAGAGGCAGATGGTGCCTAAGGAACGGTTAGGCTGTTCAGAACACGCTCTAAGGGCACATGGAGGCTTTTCTGCAGTAAAAGTAAAGGGAAAGATTCTACCTAAAGTTTTATTTTAAGCGATAGTCTAGTAATCCTTTACTACACAGTCTACCCCTTAAAAATCCTATCAGTTTCCATAAGTCTCACTTTCTAAACGAGGAGTGGTAAAGGAGTGGTTAGAACGATGTTTGATGCTTAAAACTAATATTGACTTGCACAGGCACACAAATCCAGCCCTAATATAGTGTTCCTGAGGACCTGAAAGACAGAAGAGAGATGAACTAATAACCAGCACTTTTGCTCTCTTCATTTCAATGGAGAGGATTGTTGTTGGCAGTTCTGCTCTGATGGGATGCCTTAACTTTAACCATTTGTAGTGAGGGAGCCTTATTCCTCTGTCCCTTCCCTTAAGGATTCAGCCCTTCCTAAGAGATGGCTTTCCCTGTGGAGCCTGTGTGTTAAGGTRCATGTATCATAGTCAGAGTTCATCTGCATCACGATGAGTCTGGGTCTCTGCGTGTTCAGACTGACGTTTGCAGTTGGAGATGTTGGCTGGAAAGATTATAGTTCACATCTTAAGATTCAGCTGTACTGGGCTGGAAGCCTATTATCCTACTAATAGGTTATTAATCATTGTCAGAAACATCAATGGATCTTAGCTGTAGACTGAAGAACTCTGGTAGAACAAGTATCTGCTTGACAAATAAAGAAAATTGCCCTCCAATGAATGAAAACTGGACTGGATTGTGCCTCAAAGGCATGACCACATTTGGGATGTAACAGTGCCTAGTTAGGAGTCCAGGAAAGGAGCCACAGCTTCATCTGTCTCCAGAGAAGCACGAACCCATACTGCCTGTCCCACCTCATGTTGCTGCCCAGCACCAGCTCCCAAGGTTTGGTGCTCTTGAACAGGACTAGCTTCCAGCTATGCTACTTAAGCGAAAAGTGGCCAAGAAATTAATTTTAACCTGGCTGCAAGCTTAGAATGGTTCCTTGGAGGTTGTTTTCCTGGGTTAAATTTCAGCACTTTTGGGGAGCACTAAAACCTTAGCACTAGCTTTCATCCTGCTCCTGCTGAAATCACTTTTGCCATTACAGGGCTGCAGGCAAYCATCTCCTCTGTTGTGTAGGGGCAAAGGGAAGACCTGTGAAACCTAAGCCTCTCTCCCGCAGGATATGCCGGCCTTGAAGTTCTGCCACAGCCAGAGTGCAGGCAGACCATACTCACTGTGGTAATTACTCTGCATCAAGCGAGCTTCAGAGAGACTTCTCTTTGGCACATGCAGTGCCAACATGTGCACCTGTGAAGCTACTTCTACAGAATTCCTGAGGCTGRGAACTGAAAATGGTTCCAAGTTCAATTTTAGCCCAAGGACAGTTCTTGTATAATGTGTGCATATSACCTATGGTTTAAAGTCCAGGCACCAAGCCAGTGCTGGTTCTGAGGGACATGAAAAGGTGCAAAAGCAGAAATGAGAAACAAATTTCACGTTCTTACCACTTAAACAAAGATTCTTAACTACTTTCCAAAAAGTCTGATTTTCATGTGTAATTTTATCCTCTGCATTGTACTTGCTTTTTACATTCTTTTTAGATTTGTCTGTTGTAATGTTGTATGGAAATTGTGACAACTCAGTTCACGCTGTTTCTGTGTGGTTATTGGTCTGCTATAATATGTTTCCATGATAAAGATAGGTACYTGGTCAGTGTTTGGCACTGCTTTTGCCTTGAACATGTGTTAGCAGCTGTAGCAAACCCCAGTACACAATGTTCACATTCTCAGCAGGTGAGAACTGATTTGAATTTTATTTTTATAGAATTCTATAACACATTTACAAATCAGTACCTCATAAACATTTTGTATTTCCTCAACACTTTTTTTAAAAGAGTTTTGCTAATTAAAGAAAAAAAWATGTCAATTTTAACTCTCAGTTGGTTTCGATATCTTAAGAAGGCATTTTACGTCCCAAAGTAGAAAAATAGCCACTTCACAGTCAAGAATTTTTTTTTCTAAACTATGCAAATATTGTCTGATTTGAGAGTAGCTTTTGAACATCCACATTGTAGACTGGAATAGGCAAATAAAACAAGCTAGTTTTGCAAATTTTTTGTTTTAGGGGAAAGTGTATCATTGGGATGGTACAGCTCCAGCCCTTACATTTGTTATTTGAGGAAATTAAATAGCATACAATGAAAGGGCTATTTTTCCTATGAGTATTTTTAGCCTCTACCTACAATGTATGTGAGAGAGGTCTTAAAATATCTCAGAACATCCGAGCACTTCATGTATTTTGAGTTCATTAAATTTTATATATTCTATAGAAGATAAAGCTAAAACACATAAGTAAGCAGTACAGTCTACCTAGTAGTGACAGTCAAAGATCTTATTCAGACTATAGTTCTTCTCACTTTTGTATTTAAATATCGCTGTCATCATCATTCAGAGTGTATTTACAGAGCACATAGAGAGCAAGGACACCAAACTAGCCTGGAGGGAGGGATTTGACTGAGCTTTTTTTTTTTTTTTTTTTTTTTTTTTTCTATTTGTGCAAGCTAGAAATGGTGTCTCAGCTTTGAATTGTATTTCCTGTTGTTTATCAGTTTGTGAAGAAACATCTGTTCTATCTATGTATTGCTTAAAGCCCGCACTCCAACTAACTATTGTGCCTGTGGAAAAAAAAAAAAAAAAGCCTATTTTAATTTGTGTCACTATTGTTTTCAAAAATGTGGTACTACTATTTCAGTAATTCTGCAGTGTGTGACTTCTTTTTCCTTTATTTGTACATATCAAAACAGTACTGTCTGCTGTGAAAATTTTTACTTTCTTTGCTTTTTCTTTACTGTTCTGTAGTCACTGATTTTTATCAAATAATTTTGAAGCCTTTTACAGCAGCTATCTACCAAAAGCTCTTGAGCTTTGCTGTTCATTCTGTTTCAATTTTCTCTCCTACTTCCTATTCCACAAAAAGTTTCCAGATGCGTTTATTTTCAGGCAGTTAATTATCCTCAGAGATCAGATGTTTGGCTGATTCATAGAGAAACTTACAGCCTTCCTCACCGTCATGGTTCTTAAAGTAGGAACCAGCTTCCAGATTTCACCTTCTTTCCTCTTATAATCCAATTTTCATTATGAGTAAGGGCTTCATCTCACTGCATTCTTATAAGACTACAAGATTTTAAGTGTAGGTAAGGCTGAGGTTTATTTTATTTTATATATATATATATATAGAAATGTATATATCTGTAGTTGTATCTACCTATCTGTATATATATATTTATATATAAATTTCTATAAAAATAGATTGTTGACCTGAGTAGTTCTTTGTAGGATTTTTTTAATATAATGTAATTTTTCTTATAATGWGAGATGATACAAAAGAGTTGTGATCCTTATGAGTAACTGTGAGAGTTTTGTTTAAAGAGAATTCATTTCAACCAAGAGCACTGTGATGCTGTTCACCATAAAACTTGAACATGATTAACCAGAGCCATAGAATTTTATAGCTATTAAGTAATTGCTGTTTTCAACTGTTTCATTTTCCCTGTTTTTCATATTCTTTTCATATACTGCCTAAAGCTGACATACTGGTARAAAAGTAAGCACCCACTGCCTCCTTTTCAAAGCATACCTGGGGTAAAATAGATTGTGAGAAGATCATTGCCTGCACTGAAGGGATTTTGGATGAGTGCTCCAATTAGACCCTCTCCCGAGTTTCCAGCTGATATCTGCAAAGGGATATCTGCTTGCATGAGTGTATATGTGCTTTGTTCTTGGTTTTCACAACACCCATAATTGTAGAGCAGAACACCATGATCACCCTGAGGAACACCGTTAAGCCCAGAGCACACGTGTACTTTCCGTCCCAGCTGGGCAGAAAGAAGTGCAGGGTCTGATAGCGTAACCTCTCAGTGTCGTGTGCTTGCATGGTTAGCCATTTTAACTGGGGTTTTACCTTACTTGCTGCCATTCAGAGGGTTCTGCCCTACCTATCAGTGATTCGAAGTTATTTCTAATTGGCAGATACAGAATTCCCTACATTACCGTGAATCYATGCAAGCATTTTTAATAAGATTTTGCATGAACATTCTTCTTTTTTTTCTCCCTTAAAAAACTGCAACAGATTTTTCAGAATTCAGCAGAACCATGAATTAACTGCAGGCATATTGTTATTAGTAAGTGATATGAAGTTTACTTGGAACACCTCCATCTTCTGTAGGTGGCATAAACAGCTTTTGTTTTCATTATTTTCATATTCAGAAACTCTCACTTTAAAAAAGGTGTGGAGTATTTTGTGGCAGCTTTGCATGTGTTGTAACAAGAAAACAACACGTAAACTTTCTCTTTGACACCTAACATCAGCATTTTAAGTAACACTGATGTTTCTTTCTTCACCCAAAACATTTTTCTTACACTTTCTCTTAACACTCAAAAGTAATGAAGAACAACGGGGTGTCCAGTTCCCAAAGAGTCTTAGAACTCCTTCCTTTGGAGATGTAGTCCAAAATGAACACATCAAAATGAGTTTCACAGACTTGTTCTGGATATAAAAGGGACCAGTGTTCTAGGAGGATTTGTATTTGCTCAGCTCATTCAAATCAGTAATAAGCAAACATCTTAAAGTTTTCTATTAGTAATAAAGTTTGGTCCAAAACTCAGTTTAGAAAATGACTATCTGATGGCTCTCCAAATTAAATAACCACATTTGTCTCCCACAGTCTAACCCTTGTCCTGCTCCTATCCAATCCTTCCCTGTAACAAATCCTGTATTTCACCCACTTTCCTGCCCTTGCCTCTTTTCCCTCCTATTGCCATTTTTTGCCATGAGTTACAGATCTCTACAGCATCGTACCCTTTCCTGCAAGGATCTTACTCTCTTCCGGAGGGCCAAAAGCAAACCACTGCTCAATAGCCACTCTGTGATTACTTGAATTTCTTGCCCCTCTGGAAATGATAGATAGAATTATTTTCCCTCTGTTGGCTAGGGTAAAAAGATTTTAGGCAGGACAATTGTAAGACAACTTTTTTAAAAGGTAACTTACCTTCTTGGGCCCACCCTGAAATAATGCTCTGTCAGGAAAATGCATTTTCGAAGAGTTTCAGAATTTCAATCATGTGTTTGGGAAGCAGCCAGGAAGTTAGACATTGGGGGTGTTTTTTATGCTATCATTAATAGTTTTCCATCTCTTCTCTTACATCAACACTTTTCCCCAGTAGAGTCTTTTTCGCAGTTTCAGAAAATTAAATCTTTATAATACTGTGGGAGTTTTTCTTTCATAGTTTTCTCTTATTCTGTGGGGAGTTGAGCTTCCTGTGATAGTGTTCCTATTTTCTGCTCTGTCATGGATGAAAATGTTAGATGTCTAGTGGTAGACAACATTCAAAAAATTCACTATTTTTCAAGCTAAAATGGAAACTATTGGACATCTGTGGATTGGTACACACAGCATGAGAAAGCCAAATATAAAATTAATGTATTAATGATGTTTATAGTTTTATTACCCTGTAATTATATCATACCACTGCTTGTTTTTCTTTTCATCTCAGTCTATAAAATGTAGCTGCCTGAACCTGTTTTGAATGTCTACACTTCTAGGGTTAGACCTAGTGAAGTTTTGCCAAGTTCAGTGAAGAAAAGCCAGTTGTAGGGATGGTATTGTTACTCTGGAGAGTGTCGGTGCCTACCAGCCATCAGAAGGGTGAACTATAGACAGCTGGAGACTCGATCTAGACCAATAGCTGTATTTGGCATCCTTTCTGTCACACTCAGTGAAAAGAGCAATTAAATGCAACCTTAAGTAGTGATAGCTGGAAAGTTGGAGCAGGGCTAGCTATGTAGTTTCAAGGATTTAACTGTAGTTTTCGGAGGGGAGGGAATTGTTTGTGAAACATGTCACATTCACCTGAAATAGTAAAGAAAGCTGTTGTGAGCATGAACCTTGTTAATTCAGAGCATCCTGAGCAGTGCACTGACTGAAATTTACTGCTGCTGCTCATTTTGTTTGGATTATGAGAATAAATACTTAGTGTATATCTATAATTGCATTAACTAAACATCCAGCAAACTGAAAATGACTTGTATCATCAGCTTCTCTTTCTAACTGAAGCAATTCTACATAAACTAGCAGTTTGGCTAATCAAAAGTGAAACAGTATCATTATTTGATCATAGTGATAGACAGGATCCTTCTTTTAGCTTGATGGTCCACTGTGACTGCACTTATTTTTGTTTATGTTTGCAATGCAATGTGCAATAGATACCTGGTTCTAAAATTCTACTTCCATGCCATAGAGGATCTTTTATTTTAATTATTTATTATTTCTAAAATTAAAAGAAAAGCCACTAACSCAATTGGATGACAAGCTGACCATGAGCCAGCAATGTGCCCTTGTGGCCAGGAAGGCCAATGGCATCCTGGGGTGCATCAGGAAGAGTGTTGCCAGCAGGTGGAGGGAGGTGATCCTGCCCCTCTCCTCAGCCCGGGGAGGTCTCAGCTCGAGTCCTGTGTTCAGTTCTGGGGTCCCCACTACAAGACAGACATGGAGCTGCTGGAGAGAGTCCAGTGTAGGACTACAAAGATGATCCGAGGGCTGGAGCATCTTCCCTATGAGGAACGGCTGCGAGAGCTGGGCCTCTTCAGCCTGGGGGAGAGAAGACTGAGGGGGGATCTTATCAATGTGTACAAGTACCTGAAGGGAGGGTGTCAAGGGGATGAGGACAAACTCTTTTCAGTTGTCCCATGTGACAAGAGGCAATGGGCAGAAATTGAACTGCAGGAAGCTCCACCTGACCGTGAGGGGGAATTTCTTCCCTGTGAGAGTGACGGAGCACTGGCACAGGTTGCCCAGAGAGGTTGTGGAGTCTCCTTCTGTGGAGATATTCAAGACTCGCCTGGATGCAACCCTGTCTAACATGCTCTAGGTGACTCTGCTGAGCAGGGAGGTTGGACTAGATGATCTCCAGAGACCCCTTCCAACCTTACTGATTCTATGATTCTATATTTTGTTTTCTTTTATGAYCAAACTCAAATTGTAATAAATGTTAAAATAGAGGGTATGCACTGATTATTTAAGACCTGCTGTTACTAACCACCAGAGTTTCCTCTGTTTATTTTGGGCAGCAACTTGCACAGTGACTATTCCAAAGAGCTCTATGAAAAACAGTTCYATTATGCATATGATTTCACAGAAGCAACATATCATTTTGCCATTGCTACATATATCTGCTGCAACGCTCTGTGAGGTGAAAAATGGCAGGTTTTTGGCATCAAAACAATTATGTGGTAATTTTTAGGAGGAGTACAAAACAATGTATTCAGCTGACAATAAATGAAGGCTAGATGGGGCAATGAAGCAATAGAGAGATGCCTCCTTGCTGGAAGAATGCTGCAAGACCTTTAATGATTGCTTGTAAGCAGTATTTTGCTCTTATATTCTGCCTGACAATTTCTGAAGTTTTTGTGGAGTAAATCATAAAGCTTCTACTAAAAGTTTATAGCAAATGTGCACAACATTGATCTTCGTATACACCTGCTTTCTGTGAGGACAACTGCCTCTCAGTAGAACACAGATGGAAGAGAAAGGTATCATTTGTGGTTCAAATATTGTAACAACCCTGCAGGTGAGGGCTACCCAACTTTTTGGATTGAATCTGATATTAGAAACCTGATGGTGGAAACTACAGAATAACACGTGAACAGATATCATTCATCTTCTCTAGTCCTGCTTTAGCTAACCTTGGACATCTTCCACATGAGTTATCAGTTAAGTTTTCCTACCAGGACTTCTGATGTGAATCTGAAACCACCCCACCATTAGCTGACTTCCATTTTAAGGAGGCCTCTGGTTGAATTTAATGGCAGATCCTGACTCTTTGGAGAAGCAGGTRGAATAGTTATTGACTGCAGTGGATGGTCACCTGATATGTTCACATCAACCTGAATTGCTGATATGCAGCTATCGGAGCACCAGCCCAAGCTGTCTGCCGGCTGGGCTTATTGTAGACCGAAGAGCTTGTCCCAATTGCTCTGGCAGTAGAACCATTTCCTCTGTGGACTAAGAAACAAGAGGTTTTTTCCATATGCATTTTGGTAAATTACCCACTTAGCATGCAGGAATGGCAGAAAATAGATTTTGAGTATTTAATGGACACAATACTTTACAACTCATAGCTGGATAAAACTTCTATGGGGTGACTTGGCTGTGGCATCAGGGCTGCAGCTTGGAAGGAGGGTTGATAACTGATACATAAACTGTGTCATGGGGTGAACCACATGTTTCCTCATCCTTCACCTACCCTCTTCCCTAGATATGCTATCAGAAGGGTCTCTAGCTGGGCCGCAACAGAGCAGTGGTAAGATGCGCTCAGCTGCTTGTTCTCTGCAGAAGACTAAGCTCTGACATTCACACAAAAGAATGAGCTCTGCAGATCTTGTTAAGGTAAAATTTCCACTCTTACCTGTGGGAATTTTACCATGGGAAAGAGTACAGGTCTGGACCCAGCATGTGAGACTGGTCTTTGTTTGCCAGGGGTTTTATTGACACTAAAGTTCCTAAAGAGAGATAACCATTATGAYGGCCAATTGATACATATCAGTATCTTGTCTGGGCTTGTCTGGGTGCGTGATTCACTTGAAATACTTTCTGCTTTGAGTCAAGCATGTGGCTTCTGGCACTGGCATTTTTAGCAAAGGAAGGTAGTTGCTAATTTTGAAATCTTTTGAACATCCAGGCATTGCATTATTTTTCAGAGTATAAAGGCAGCCATGGCTTCTCATGAGGCTACAAAATGGGCAGAGGTACCTTCTCAGAGGTAGCCTTCTTGAACCCTTGATCCTATGTGTAATGGAGTTGAGAAAGAACATGGTAAGTGTTAATGGTGTAGCTCAGGGCTGTGTTTCAGGAAGCAACTGCTGCTTTGGCACCTCTACCCTCCTGACCATTTTCCAGTCATTGTAGAGTTTCCTCTCTTATGCATGTAATTTTTGGCCTCTGATCCAGCCACACATTTTGCTTTAGAGTTACTCTGTTTGCTGTCATTGAATTACTCATATGCTTAAAAATACACACGTGCTAAGTGCTTTGAATCTCTGAAATCCTGCTACCAAGATAGCTGCATTACATTACCAATCAGAAAAATTTGAAAGTTGCCCAGCAGTGTGGCCTGTGTACCATTAATCAGAATTTTTGAATATTTGATTTCTTCGCYGAAAAATAAATGGAATATTAACGGAATAATGTAGACAATTGTGAAATTGCTCATTCTKGTCAATCCTTTGATCTACTTTTCAATTATCATGTTAAGTAAGAATTGCTGGGTGCAAGCAAGAACACTTGTGTGTTTCTTTGCTATTTCAGCAAGTGTATATGTCTTCTTCACAAGTATTCAGCAGTTTTTCCTCCTGTGGTGTAGTTTGGAATGGCTACTCATCTAGTAGTTTGGTTTCAGGATTGTAGTCATAAATTAATTTTTGCTAGACATAATCTAGTGAGGAAGAGAAAATTACATGTTATTTAGATATGAAGTATATACCTTAGGGGGTTAATACTCTGGCATTTTTTTTTTACTAAAATGTAAATGTTAATATATTTATGTTGTTTATATATTAATGTATTTATATATTCATGAGAATTTTATGTATTAATATGAATGAATGTCTATGAATTAACATATTAATATGAATGACTACCTTAGTATGAGTGAAGTGTATACTTAAAAACAAATTTTAAACAACTTCATTTTAAAGATTGGTTTGCAATAAATGTAGTACAGAATAGTTCAACTTCTTCATTTTTAAAATCTTATTAAAGTCTTTATAATGAAATCCTTTTTGTGGTATAACAAGCATGAAATAAATTCTATGCCTTTCAATTCTTATATTCAGATTTTAGTCTGAAGTCCTGGTTTTTGGAAATGTTTACTTTTGATTTCTTTACTCATGCAAAAGTCCTACTAAAATTGGTAATCCTTTGCGTGACTAAGAATTGTTCACAGATAAACAGGTTGGTAGGGCTGGAATTTCACATTTTAACTTGTCCCAGTTAAAAAAATACWTTTTTTTTTGAGTCTAGTTTATTGTACGTGAAAGGACTGGATAAAATGCTTTCGCTGAGTTTTGGAGGTGAGTGAAATTGGAAATAACAATAGTAAGTTATTATTAATCACCCATATATCTTTATTGGGAAATGATTATGTGACTTTGTTTGGACCCACAGCTTGTTTTTCATTGCTTTAATCTTTAGACTGAAATCCTTATAAAGGAAAATGTTAGAAATGTTCCCTGTTTCCTTAGACTGAATTGTTTTTGTTTCACTGATTTAGTAAAACATACAGCATGAATGTTTCTCTCTGTTACATGCTAAAATACACGGTTATACAATTTTAATGTGTTCAAATTCTGAGCCTAAATTAACTGAAGTCATTGGCAGGATTTCCTTTGTCTTGAGTGGACTTTTCTCCAATTTACTGCTGCTCATAGATTTGAATTCTACAAATGAAACAAATTACACACATGGTGCCCAATCTCTACTGCTGTAACTGTTGTCATCCTCAGCATCTTTGAAGAAAAATCTCCACAGAAAAGGTTTAAGATGCAGTGGAAGGCATACTATGGAGTCAGAAATGTAAAGGTGGCCATTCCTGTAAGAGAACATGCTTGCCTAATTTACTGTTGAAACCTCCAACGCAAGAGATTGTGGACTGCCTAGGATAGCCTACTCCACTGTTTCATTACTCCCAACATTCTTTTTTAATAATTCTTTATCCAGACTTTTTTTGCTGGCAATTAAGTCACCCTCTTCTTTTCTGGGCATGAAAAGCAATTGATAAAAACTATTGCATGATGTCTCATCTCTGTCTTTTTATTTCCAGATTGAACATATTCAGTTATTTCACTTTTTACTCAAGAAATCATGTTTCCACAAGCTATAATCATTCTTATTTTCTGAGTGCTTTGCAATTAATCTCTCTTAAGAAGTGGCACCAGCGAAGGATACAGTCCTTCGTCTGCAGTGAATAATCTGGAATAAAACCTCCTATGTCTGATATACAGCTATCTTCTGAATAACATCCCAGGCTAAATTCTTTTTCCTAATGCTTTTTAAGGAGCTTATGCTATGCTCTGTCTCCATGTATGTCAGCCAGTTTCCCCTGATAAATGTTTAATTTATTGGCCTATTTGAACCAAATTTGACAAGAGGACTACATGGACATTCACAGTTCTTAAAAGTTTTGTAAAAATCAGCAGTTGGGTGGGTAACAGAGATCAGCTCATCTTCTCTTCTAAAGAGCTCYAACTAGTTGATCAGTTCGTAGGTATGTAGTCTAGTCTATCATTTAAGTACAGATTTGGCTTCCTCTTTCCTAGACATAGCAGGCAGAAAAGGAATCATAAAGGGGGCAAGGGGAAGACTTGGAGAACATAGCAGTGAACTGCAAGTATTGAAGAGGGGAGCTTGGAAGGCGGCAGCTGCTGTTATCGGTTTGGGAGAGAAGATAAGCAATTTCCTATATTTCATTAGGTTCACCATTGACAAGCAATTTGGAGAAGATTTTGTTAATTTTGATTTGTTCTGCATATGGTTTCTGCTTGCTTTTTATGTTGTTTTTGGTTGAAAGTTTGCCCTGGTGGCTTATTTTAAGCTTGTTATCCACTATTATTCCCATTTAATTTTCTTCAATAACACTGCTGGACTTCCTGGTATTTTACATCCTCTTCCTAAGTGGAACGTTTTGTACTTTGTAGACCATATTCCCTTTCAAAAGAAGATGTTCAGGAGAATTATGTAATGTTACCAACTTGTAGCTTTAGATGCACTTACGAGGAAGTGTTAGTTATTGTACACTGTAGGGCAGAAAGGAAAAATATGGCAAGAAGTTGTTTGCCTGCACCCCAAATCTGCTATACTTAGCACCTGGAGGACTTCCCTTTAGCAGCATGAATTGGGTTAGACTGTTTTTGTACAATGTTGGTACCAAAATTTTTAACATACACCATTCCTTGTTCACTGCAGAAGGTATTTTTACTAAATTAAAAGTGCTCTGCAGTATGAAGAGACTAGATCAATCTACTGAGACTTTTGTCACCCTGAGGAGCGAAACAAAATCAATAGGGAAAGAGACTGACTATACTCTAGCCACTCTCGCAGTGATCTCCTTTAACTCCAAGCCTTACTTTACACTTGGCACGGTAAGACAGAGAGTTTTGTTTGGCTACCTATGAGGGATGTGTTGTTTGGATGGAGAATTTCAKTTCCAGAACTTGCTAGTTCCAAGAGAATAAAGCTAACTCAAGACTTACAACGAGAAGGAACAGGGAGTGTAGGTAAGTCATTTATTGCAGTAATATAGCAGTTTAATTGTTGAGGGTTGGTGTAAGTTAATTGTTGATTGCTCTTGACTATATTTCTCCTCCTTCTCTGTATTCTCAAACTGATGCTCTACCCATAATTCAGAGAAAATATAAGATAAATATGACAATCTCTCATCTCTGTAGATGCCAGCTGTAAACATTAGTATATGCAGATGCTGTATACAACTACAAAGGCAATATTGTCATTTACAGTGCTTATAGAACATGCTAGAGCAGAGAGAAGGTGCACACTAGTTCTATTTATGGCTTGGTTTTAAAATTATGACAACAGAATGTTTGTTTGCTTTTGATGAGCTATCTTGTAGAATGTTAAAGCTTTTCCCTAAATACTGTCAGGCAAAGAGTCAGTTAAAAATGCAGACTAAAGAACASCTAGATAAAAAATAAGAGTTTTTTGATATGACATGAAACAGTTCATTTGTTTTATTAATTACTCAGTATGGTGGGAAAATATCAGCATGATTCATGTATCTTTTAATGTGAGAGGTAAATTTGAAACATGTTGCATGGTCAAAGGCGAAACTCCTGATGCTTTTAAAAGAATGTGCAGTGGTCTTAAATGTTCRTGTTGAAACCATACATCATTGCATATTTTGTGTGAATTCAGTAGAAAATTGGGAGAATGTGGACGGCCAAACATACTCAGTGCTGAAAACTTACTTGCACACGTGCAATGTCAAAACTGTTCACGAGATTTTCATTTTGTGTGTATAGTGTAGTTATTGGTTATAATGCATAGAAGTAAAGTAAAAATAAGTGATAATCTAAAATTCATGTAAGTTATCAGAAAAGTATATTGGAATATTAATATATTGGATAGAGAAGGTGTGCTGGACTGCTGCTCCAAGGTGGAATTTCCTTGGGCAGGAAATCACACGGATGCAAATATTCCATTCCTTTCAGAAGAGAACATGTGCATGTGTGTACTCACATGTATATGTTGCATAAATGTCTGTGAGTGCTTGTCTGTGTGTGTATACATATATATATATGTATATATTCATGTTATACAAAAATTCAAACATAGCATGGAGAGACCATAAAGCTTGGCAGAACCACTTGTGCACCAACAGTTTGAAGTCTAGGGCTACGTACGTGAAAAAATTCGTGYTTTTACTTGATGGTCACAGTCCCCTCCGCACAAATGTAGCAAAATCTAGCCTGAAGATTTCCCTAACATGACAAGTCTTATYAATTTCCATAAAAATAATGGTATCTTTCTTAATGAGCATTGAAAAAACAAGGAAATATCGTGCTGATTTGATGCTGCAGAAATGCCGAGGGCCTGTTACACACTGATAAGGTTTTCACAAGCATTTTCTTGCCACTGCAGTCTCTGTTCATCTGCATTTGGCCACTGTTAGAGTAAAATGAAYTAATTTTATGCTAGAGGTTCCTAAAGAGATTTCTTAGGACCGTGTATGGTGCTGGCTGTCCACTTCATTTCCAAATGCCAATTTTCATAAAAGCACTAAAAATAAATTATGTTTCTAAAGATTATTATGATAAGGAGTTTCGTTACAAGCTGTTGCGTCAGCAATTCTCTAAACAGGGAAAGGAAAGAATAGGAGCCTCTATGCACATGTGCTTGTGTGGATGTGCCAAGCACAGAGACAAACACATACAAATATGTATGTGTATAAATAAGCATTTTTAAAGTATATATGTCTGTAGTATGAGTCAAGTGGTCTAAGCTGACCTTAAGGGTCAAACCGCGGCTCGAGTGGACCCTCTTCACTGGCGCTAGGGGGAGAAGAGGCCCTTCTCCACCAGTGCACACAGCCCACAGCAGGGTGCAACGCTGTGGCTCTGCATGCGCTGGAGCCGCCATAGGGGGTCAGTCTGGAAGAGGGATCTCCAAGATTAAATGGTTCCTTTCTGCCCTTGAAAGCCAAGTTCTGCTGCCAGCCTTCTCACTGGCTTTGGTATGTTATGTTGTGTGCAATAAAGCTGTAAGACTGAGCTTGCGTTATTTACCCAATTCACATCATAGGTTATGATGTGAATGTTTTGGCTGTGTTTTCTCTTGAATGCCACAGCTGATCCTGTTTTGTTTTCTCCATGCTTGCTGGTATCCATACATATGTTATATTTGAAGCAGGTGATTCCATCCTTTCCTCTTCTTAACCTAAAYTGATCATTCAAGACACTGAATCTTGGAAGAATTCTGTATACACAGTATTTTGGGGTTTTTTTTCCCTTTGTTTTCTTTGTCTGTACAGATTATTCAGACTTACTGGCAACAATGACAAAGTATGAAATGCATTTACAGGAAAAGTAAAAGCCYTTTCAAAAATAGTTATGCCCTTTCCTTTTATCGCATATTTGATATATATACTTTTATGCGCAGAGTAGGTCTTCCTTATCTCTTAGTCTTTACATATCAGAGAAAATACAGCATTTATTATATAAATGTATGTAGCCTATGCTATAATAAAAGTGATGAAAAAAGTAAAATTACAGTGCATAAATCCACCACCCCTTTAGCCATCATTAAAGCTTACGTGACTAATCCTACTGAAGTCGGTAGGCCAGCTTTGCTCTCGGATGCATGGGTATAAAACTGTAGCATTTCTATTGCTTTTGTGTTCCTCAGATTTGTACGAGCAGAACTGAAAACAGGCTGCTGTGGTGAGTAAGAATGATTCATGATAAGGAGAGTCTCTTCTGTTAGCTTTGAAGAACTGATGTTAAATGTAACCTAAATTTTAAGCAGTAATCCAAATTACCATTGTATTCTTGATTAGAGAAGTCATGGTATGTAATGACAGGACTGTCTTAAATCTGGATTACACAACTTGTTTAGGTATGTTTCTCCTCTCCTGCTTAGAAATTGTTAATAGGATACAATGCAAAATTTTTTCTTAAAATCTTARATCTTTCCTTAGAAGCTTGGTCACACTTTCCATTACTGTGTGAGTGTAAGTATAAAATGACCAGTAAATGTAATGACGCTTTTTCTAGTCTAATGTGAAATCAGCTTTCTTATTTCTTTTCATTAGTGGAATTCTATCGAAGCTTGAAATTGAAATATTCTTTCTTTCATAAATAATTATTGTATGTGACTATTATCTAGTGTGGCTTTTGGAGACTGCTATGCCAATCGATTAGATCTTATCTCTCAAAGATTAGATTTTTCCTTAAGTACTGAAATAATTTTTTAAAAGACGAAAGATAACATTTTGACTGTCTTGTGATTATGACTTATTTTTTGGATAGAACAAAAAGAATACAATACAAGTTTAAAGAATTCAAGATTAAAAAAATGAATAACAAACTATTATGTCTTTTAGAAAAAAAAAAATCTGTTTTTAACCTGTCCTAAAACTGTAAATCAGCTGCAGTATTACAAAATGCTGAGTTTTGACATGCATCAGCCTCAGGAATCACACTTTTTTGTTTTAGAGAATATAAAGAAATTAACTCTTTACGTTCTAAAGAAAAACATTCAGAGACTTGTACTTTACTTTCAAGTTACTACTAGTATCATGTCAGTCAGGTTCCGTTGGCTTCAACCGAGCGATCTGCCAAAAGATCAATGACATGAAGTGAAAGTGTTTCATGTTAATAGAAGTTCATAATTTATAAAAAATGCTCTATTAGTAAATACTAGTTACAGAGGCACAGGTTATTATCAACCCTGTTTGAAGTCAGCAAGATTTATCTCTGATGTTAGTTGATACCTAATAGGATCAGACCCATTCTCTGTAGCACAGTGCTTTGATGCTGCACAGATTTTTCTTTGAGACTCTTACTAGATAGCCATAATTAAAAACCAGAATAGTAAACTTCCCTCCAGTTAGGTCAAATACACTGTATATACTTGTTCTAAAACAGCAACAAGTGGGTTAGAATTTAATAAATACCATGTTAATATGAAAAGCAAATAATTTCTCCTTATAGTGTTAAATATTTGCCACTGGTTTCTGAAAAGAACAATTTATAGCTTACCTCTGCCCTGATGTGCCTTCAGCAAGATGACTCACAATAAGCCAAGGAATTCTACTTTCTCCTTGTTGAGTGAATTTTCCCTGCTGTAGTGACAGCAAACTTAAGTTCTGTGAAATTTCATGAACCAGATGTTTCCAGGATCAAACCTGTCATCTTTACAAACAGGTTCTATGTAAATCTCAAAAACAGAAAAAATGACGAATCTTCATTCAAACTCTCATGACTGTGGATGTTAACTCTAACTCAAAAGTATACAAAGATGGGCAGACCCATTTTGACCCATTTTCAAAATCAACTAAAAAAAAGTTTTCTGGATTTACCAAGCCTAGTACTACCAAAATATGAGYTCTGGACAATTGAAAAATAGATAGGTACACTGTGGAGTAGATTGACAATGAAGCTATTTGTTTATATGTGATGAATTTTAATGAAGTACAATAGTATTATGCTCAAGAAATCACGTATGACTTAAACTGACTGAAGATGCTCAAATGTAGTAGTAGGGAAATAATTTGTACCAGAATATCTCAGTTTGATAATGCATTTAAGCACAACCTTACTCTTAGCACTTGTAGGGAGTCCATACTTTATGTTCTTTTGGAGCTGGAGCTTTTACTATTATTTTCTAAATATAATTTGCATGTACTCATTACAAAGTGTTGTGCATTAATATCAAAAAAATACTATTCCAGGCTAAGTCTTAGCATCTTCTTATTTGCACACTGCCAACAAGACAAGGTTTAACATAAAGATGATTGGAGGAATCTTAATTGTTACTGCTGGTTTATCCTACTTATTAATCACTAAGTTCCTAGGCCACAATAAACCTGCTAGTAAAAATCCCGTTAAAAACTGTTCAATAGAAATCTGGACAAAGAAAATCTAAAGATGTCAATTTAGCGTCTAGTGCCCAAGGCACTCCCAACAAGTTTTAAAAGACTTTAAGCCAAAAAGGAAAGACTATCTTTCTTTCTTCCTTTTTTTTCCCCCCTCGCTAGTCACAGAGAACTCAAGGCCAAAGGAGCCATCCTGGAAGCTTGTCCCTGACTATGTGTCAGACATCTCCAGCTGAAGGCCAGGGAAACTGGTGGACACTTTCAGACTGCTGCCTGCTTGCTGTCCACCGAGGCGGGGAACCTGCTAACTTTCACAGATCCGTACTTGTAAGAGGAGCGCTAGACCTGCAAGGCGATGCACCGCTGTCCAGCTCCTGCCTGGCAAGCAGGCACGGTGAGTAATCCCTGCGACGGGGGACGCGTTCCTGCAGAAGGCAGCCGCTGCSCGGCCTGGAGCACCCCGTGCAAAGCTCAGAACAAATGGCTCTTTCCACAGGAAGAAGTAGGAGCTCAGCAGACACATGGCGCTTTAGAGACTGATTCTTCTCAAGGCTTTTGAGGGGAAGTCGTGCCCTAAAATACTCAGGTAGGARGTAGGGGTCGGAAGGAATTCCTCTGTTATGAAGAAACAGAGGAGGCAAATTTGATGGTCCCATTTGCTGACTTGATGGCCACAAAGTTGATTTCAAACACTCACTGGTGTGAAAGAGTTGTTCCTCATTATCCTTGGAGTTAGAACTACAACACACTGGTGGGGACAGCTACGCTAAGTACATGGGGAGATGAGGTTCCTGGTGCTTGCCATTGCTGTCACCTTGGGGGAAGGAGCTCTTTGCTGCCTGTAGAAAAGGACAACAATGGCAGTGGTCATGGTACCCCACGCCACCCACACCCAAGAGCCACTTTGGAACATACCATGAGGCCATACTTSTGTCAGACCTGGCTTGAAAGGTGAGAAAGCAGTTTAGCCATACCATCACTCATCCCTAAACCTGCAAGTGAAGTTCATTTTCCACGTATTCTTTATTTCACTGCTAGTCCTCTGAGACACTTTGTCCTTCCCTACTTCTCCCTCCCTTTTATGTGTACTTAGTCTGCATTATATTTTTTAAAAGATGAAAAAAATCAAAGTTTTTTTCTTTGAAAAAAGTCAAAGTCTGAAGATGCTTTGGGTTATTCTTTCTATAATGCCATGTTTCTGTTCTGCATTAGACAAGGGGTACTATACAACAGAAAAAAATGAACATTGTTTTTCTTGACCTTTATGCTAGTAGTTTCATACTGACTGGCAGGAGTAACATCAAAATACCAGGAAAGCAATTAAAAGGGAAAAACAAACTTGACATGWAATAAGTAATTTAACACTTCACCCTAACACAACCTGCAAGATCTTTCAGTCACATTACGGATGTATACTAATCAGTTTATGCAGTGTTTTGCATAAATTTCATTAGTATGAGCTGAGTAATATTAAAACACACACATATACGCAGTTTACTGGCTTTTTGGTTCATTATGAAATACTTCACCTCTGGGCAGATGACTAATATGCTATTAAACTTCTCTATCCCTGAGCAGTGTGATAGCCAAAAAAAGGGTGCAGTSACTCACAATCTTTATTAAATGAGCTAAATACACCTACTCAGGGAAAATGCAGTTGACTTTAATGTGTCCTAGGGCAGCATTAACATGCTTTTGAGACATTTAGACATTGTGAAGCTACAGTAATGGCTCTACAAGGAAAACAGTGAAAAATATTTCCAGAATAATCCTGTGCTGAATGGTTTGGGAGACATTTTCCAAAAGTTTTGAAACTCCAATTAATGGAAATAAAATTTCAGACTGCAAGCCAGATTGTGGCAATTTGTGTTTGGACCTGGTGCCGTGTTGTGGTCCGGTACAGATGACAGCTGTACACTGCCAGGAAAAGGTAGTTGCCTTTGTTTAATTGTAAAGAGAGGAATGAACAGTCGTGCCCCAACACTAGCTGAGTCTGGGTGATTGCATTTCAGTTCCTCTCTCTGCTGCAGACTCGTTGCATAATTTTCCTTATTTTTCTGAATCTTCAGTTTCTTCTATGTAAGGCAGGAGAATGAAACTGCTTCTTTACCACTTTGGCTTGCAGTGTGATATGGAAGGCTGATCTGCAGAAGCTGGAGGGTGCCAGGGCTGGTGTGCTGCCCTGCCCAGGGCCCTCAGACAGCGTCTGCAGGCACAGGGCTGGATTCCTGCTGAGCTGTTGAGGTGCTGCAGCACTACCATTAACTGTGTTGTATTACTGCTCAGTGAAGACAGTGCTTAGTGCTTGATGCAATTGATCAGCACTGCAAACCATGGAGTTTGTGCATCAGATGAACATGGTTAACTCTAGCAAACCATTCATAAGGAGCAATATAATTCTAAAAGCATATTTTGTATTAGTTTCCATGTTAGAATATTTTGATCTTCTTTTGGATTAGTCTTTCTAGAATGGAAATTAAACTTAAATAATTTCCTTCTGGTTTTGTTATGAATTTTATTTAGAATTAAATTCCTTTTCTTAAAAAAAAAAAAAGCTAAATCTCTATGAAGTGGCAAAAATAGTGAACTGTTACTTCCAATGAATTCACAATGAACTGTGAATAGCAAATCCAAGTGCTTATATAATGCACCATACATTAGAAAACTTTTGTGAATACATTTTGCAACCTGCCGAAACCTATTTACAAGGAGAGGAATGAGGCCCTTTTCACCTTCCTGCCCAATAAACCTTCTCTATAAAATACTACATGAATTAAATGAATCATTTTGAYGGGAAACAGTTTTCTCTGGTGAATAATACTTGGTTTGCGTTTGAGGATTTGTTTCTTTGTCACCTTAACTTCTTTGCCTACCCTTTAAGCTGCCCCTATTAAATGTTGCATGAGAGTGACTCAAAGGCATGTAGAAGAACACAACTCTAATTACCTACACAGGACCAAACATGACAGAAATCTGGGGTATTGTTCTGGCAGTAGCTGACAGTGACGGCACTGACAGTAAACTCCCTTTATGAATAAATCCAGTCAGTGTGGTTTTATGAATGAAGAATTATGCTTGTGTTTATGGATATGTTCTTTCTGGGTAGGAAAAACAGTTTTTAAATTGAAGAAGCAGCATACATGAAGTTATTCCAATGTTCTTCTTCTTCTTTTTTTTTTTTTTTTTTTTTTTTTTGCAAGCATATACATCTTGATATGGACTCGTGGAGTATCGTAGGCATTTTATTTTGCAAATGAGGTGGCTTGTTGTATTCTCGTTGGGGGCATAGCCTAATCACAATGCAGTAAATTCTAGCAATTCTAGTAAATTCTAGTAATTCCAGCTAAACCATGGTGGAAATTCTAGTAATTCTAAGAAATATCTATTGCAGTTAAAGATTATAGAAGCTAAATTTTGGATCCTTCTAAGAAAAATACTCCTAAACAAACAATATATTTTTCTGAGTAACTGTCAGTAAAAACTCCTTCCTTTACCCTTACTTTTTTCACACTACGTTACTATGTAAGTACCTAAATTGAAAGCAGTCTGACAAATTATTACTCAGCACAAATAAAGATGAAAGTGTTAGGACGATAATGAATAAAGTGCCTGTTTTGTGTTGCTTTCTGGGATGCATATTTATTGTGAATTCCTCAGCTTTCTGACTCAGAATAATATTCAATTCTACAATGCCATGTGACAAATATTCTCCAATATTTCCCATTTAATTCTTGGGACATAAATTGCCTATGTTGATCTTGAACAAACTTTTGTGTCTAGCTATTTAATGGGAGAGATAAAGCAATACAACTGTGATCAGAGTTACAGATAAAAGTGCTTAGACCACTATAGCTACTCTGATAATGGAAGGCAAAACCGCATCCTTACCCCATTATAAATGTGACCACACTAAAGGCTCTTGCTGTGTAACTTGTTTGATTTAATTTTTATTTTTCATAACTTGCACCTCTAACCAAAACAGATATGATGAGGGAAAAATTCCATGTGGACCAAACCAAACCAAGTACCTTTTTTGTGTGTGAAAATAACTTATCTTAAGGGACATCGGTATACCAAAGGGATTGCAAATTAGAGTGCTATGTATTAACTCATATCTTAAAAAGCCAGGTTAAAGATGAAGACAGCAGGAGTTCAGCCATATGATGATATGACTATTATTAAAATAAAAAAATCAACAACCCACAACCATATTAACAAAAGATGAGTAACTTACAGGTCAAGCTGACACATACTGGACTAACTTCCTTCCTCCTTAAGATTCATAAGTCTATACAGGTCTCATAGTATGATTCAGATCTTATCATTTAATGAAACAAACTTAATCAGAGGGGTTCATTAAATAACAATTCCGATATGGAGATAATTTAGAATGACTAATTAAAGACCTACTTTCTTTTCCTCTATGATTCTGTGAAAAGTCCTAAAAAGAGGTAATTTGCTAATTAAATCATGAGATCTGAATCAATGTTTCAGGCACTTAATTGCTCAGCTTCCTGCTTTTCTCTAAGAAACCATGGAAAATTCCAAGAGAACTGAGGATGTGCCTTCTTTTTATTGACATTTTTAACCATCTTTTCAGTTAAGACATCAATAACATCTTTTTCTTTATAGTCTTAAAAAAATGAACTAAAACTAGGAGAGGTGTTGTATTTGGAATATACTGAAGCTGATTATGCTAGAAATTGTGCATTGGGAAGCATCTCTTAAGAGCAAGTTGGTCATTAGGTAAAGTGTGGCAAAGCATCTGTATATGTGTCCCTGTTCAACAGAGGACAGAAGCACCTACTCTGCTTTAAATATGTGCTTCTGTGTTCTGAAGAACTTTTTTTCTTTATTTCTCTCTCCTTCTCTGGTTGTTTCTAGATGCAAAATTAAAGCCCTAAAAATCATAGAAAACAGCCTAGACTCTTTCCTTGTTACTTACTTTTGCAAATAATTTCTGGAACCATGACAAGAATAAAATCTGATTTAAATGGGTCGTGGTGGTGAATGGAGGTGTCTGTTATTTATCTTTGAGAAGCTCCATCATCAAAAGTTTAGACGATAACCTAAGAGATTAAAATATAATTAATGGGTTAAACTTCCTTTCAATTGCAAACATAGAAGTGTTAGGAATATAGAAAAATATTAGACTGTTAAATCATCTTCCTGTACTGTCCTGCATTTCCATCAAATACATTAAATGTAATGGGTGGACATCTGAAGGACAGGAACCAAGAGCAAAACTCCTGTTGAAGTATCCAAGGCTGCAAATTAGGCTTTCTAGCTGCAGCCCAAAATTCTTAATAATAAGGAAATGTGATGTTACAGATAAGAATTTTTGTAAAAACATAGTCCCACATTTAGAACAGTTTTTAAGAGATTTTCCTCAAGCTTCTCAGTTTGGTTTGGAACAGAGCTGAATTTCCTGCTTGGAGATCTGCTAATTTTAATTCACCTTTATCTGTCTAACCGTTTGCAAATTCATATGACTTACAGGTTTCTAGCATTGTTGTCATTATACAAAATAAGTAATTCTGACRCATTTTATGTGACAAATCATTTGTGACAGGACTAGAATATTAATGAGAAGGAAAAAAATCACTGTGTCTCACATTCAAACTACAATTGAATTTTTGTTACACTAATTTTTGATTTAGCCGCAGTTTTCTGACTGCAGGAAGTTTCCTTCCTGCCATGCTGTTTCCCAAGTAGTAAACGAAAAAGCTAGAAACAGCTGCATACTGCCTATACAGTTTCTGTGCTTTCTCAGAAACTTTCTCCTTGCCTTAATGCTTTATCTTCATAATTTTTTTTGTTTGGTTTGTCATTGACTTCTTTTATATGTGAGAGATTTCAGAAATTGCCTCAGTAGCCGAAGATTGAATTTAACACTTCTTTAGAAATGCAAGCAGCAAGTAGCAAAGTAAATACAACTCAGCTGTATTTATTTAGCTTTCAGTTGGTAGTAGGTTCCTTGCGTAGTCTCTGCACATTGGCTAAGCAATTTTTTTTCGTTTATAAGAAAAGTTGGCCTCTTTTCTTTACAGGTATTTTGGCATCTAAAACAAAACCCCAAATAATAACTGGTCCTGGAATAAATGATTGAAAATTTTAAGAATTCTTCCACAGGAACTTTAGTGAGTTAAGCTTAGTGAAGTGGGTGGGAATTCAGCTCTGTGTGATGGAGTTTGAGCATATATTTTAGCTGTTACAGAAGTTTTTCAAAGGCAGTACTATTATGGACCATAGGGATTCAATGCTGAGAGGTCCTTGTCCTTGAGGCTACTAGTGTGCAGTGGTGTTTTTGAAACTTTGCCTTACACCTCAGAGATGTTAGACACCCACCCATCAGAGCTATGTAGCCAATGTTACTAACCCCATTTCTATAGACTGGAGAGAAGTTGAAGTCAATCTGTTCCTGTCAGTGTATTTGAGTTGAATTGTGGCTACTCTAACATATCTTGGTGGCATTGGAGACCACCTCCAGTTTAAAAGTATCAGCTTAGCAGTGGCTGGACCTGCCCCTCCTCCAGCCTTGCTGTCTTCATAGACTGTACCAACAGGTGTCAAGTTGAGTTAAGCACAGGGTAGAGACATTGCGTTGGAAATCCATGAAACTGGGATATCCTAAGAGCCATTCTGATGGATTTTTATTCTGTTTATGCTTTTGAGCTAGAAGTAAAGGATATCATTGACAAAAATTGGGGCACTGACATCATGTCTCAGTGTCTCCGTTACTACGGAGGTGACAGAGATGTATTAGAAAGAAGTCATCTGCGTATTACCATAACAGGAGACTCCAAAAATCCTTGAGTCACAACAGTATAATGTGTTTACAATGCTCTATCTGTGATAAATCACTTTTCTGTAGTATTCATTTACAAAAATATCTTATCTGAAAATGTTTTAGCATGGTACCATGCTTGAACACCCTCATCAACCTATTTCTGAAATTCATAGGGTTAATATGAAGATGGCAGGATTAACTATATCAAACCATCTCTTGTTTTGTATGAACAATGATACCGCCCTGAGTAGTACTAGAGAGCCAGCTTTATTAGACGTGACCTGACCAGACTTGTTCTTCTATTGTAGCTGAAGATTAAAGCATTTTCTACCCATCACATTTTTTTAACTAATCCTCTCTCCGGCTGACTCATAACAGCTGTTAAATAACTAGATATTTAGCTAAAGATGAACTGAACCTGTAAATTTAAACATGTGATATAATAACCAACCCCTTTCTGCATAGCAAACTGTTTCTGTCATCATTTGAATGCTTTATGCTGATTTCACTGTCTGCATTTGATTGAACTGATCTAATTTTATAGTTGATAACAGGTGATAACAATGGCAATTAGCTATTAATGATGCATTATGGAGGAAGACAGAGACCACATAGGAGTCTGAGGCATTGCATGGGGGAAGATGGAAAGATTGACATAATGTTTTTGAAACATTTAAAAGGTTGGTTGAAGTTTGCTCCTGAGTGTTTTAACAGTAACATGTGCAAAAGTACACAAGCCTTATTTTTATTTATTTTCTCTACACTTTGCCAATTATCCCATAGTCCCTCTTTCCTCCCACATGACTGTGCGATGAAGTCATAGCCTTGTTTTGGATGTAACGGTACTTTCACCATAATTCTCTGCCTTCTTAGAGGTTTTGACTTGTCGGAAACATAATAACTACTAACCAGTGCTCATCGAGCACTTTATCCTCCCTAGACCATGGTACTTTGCAAATGTTTACATTTTCTGGAGAAGGAGCCTAAGGACCAGAGAAGCAAAATAAATTGCCTGAATTCATATATGACAGACCCAGTCTTTTTATTCCCACCCTCTCCCGCTTTACACTGTGTGGACCACTCACACTTTTTTCATGGTGAAAACACAACTTATGCTTTTATTCAAACAAAACTACACAAAAACTCATCTGGAAGGATAAAATGTTTTTTATCCTTGTTGGAGAAAGCAATTTGCATCCTCTTTACATTTTTTTGGTTCGGGTTTCACTGATATTAAATTCACCATGAAATAAGGGCTTTGTAGCGATGTTTTAAAAGAAATGATCTATTTCTTGTTGGAATTAATTTTAGGAAATGTGAATTTGTCCAACGTAATGAATTCCATGATAACTAAAGTACAATGGCACTTTTTGGCAAGTAAGCTTGTGAAAAGTGCCCTAGGACTTAAAGTTAATGACATGAGTAGGTGTTGTCTTGATGCAAACCTGAATTTATAAGATTATAATTCATAATCAGAAGTGCAAATACTCTGTTCTGCTCTTCCAGCAGTAAGCACAACTCTTGTGAACACCAGTCGGTAACAACCTTAAGAGAGCTGAGCTCGTTCTGTTTCCGGGTTTTGTTGTTTGCATTGTTAGGGACCCTATAAAAGCTTACTGGTGCTACACTCTGTGCAAACGTGGAGTACATTGATAGTCTTTTTTAGAACTGATAAACAGCAGCAACACAAATACGTGGTTTGCTGGTCTTTCCTTTGAGTCTCTCCCAAAGCGTAAAAGGCAATGAGAGAGATGGCCTGAAGTCGTTTATTTGAAAATGAAATGGATTTGGAGCAAACTCTGGCATATGGGTTAACTTGCAGTGTCAGTCACCCTACTGATATTAAATGAGAGAGAAAAATCAGGAACTGGAACATGAAGAATCTTGACAAGAGAAAGAAGTTGTTTATATTTGGTGAGAGCAAGAAAGATGACAGGAGTAATGTCACAAAGAGTGAGGTGGTCTAAGCAGCAATCTAGGTGGGTGACTTTTTGCAGCAGCAGTGTTCTGCAAGGAAAGGGCTCATTTAAGCCTTTGTTTGCTGAGGTCACAGATGATAATACTGTGATGAAAGTGTGACATTTTAAGAGTTAGAAAAAATGAAATATGCCAGTTGGAACAGGTTTTTCTCTGAGGAAGAGAGAACATTACACAGTGCAACTTTGAAAGTGCTAGATGGGTAGACTCTCAAATTTACAATTCAGTGCTAGCAACTGAGATCCTAAATGGTGGGTAAGTATAAAGAAAAGAAAGTGGGAAAAGCCTGTCAAGACAGAAAGATGTCTCAAAACTTTGTTGCATTTGAGTTGTCAGTAATACAAAAAGCCTGGAATGTCAGAGATGTCAGAGAGATATGACAAAAATTTGTTTCGGAGTATAAATCTGATCTGGAATAGTCTGTGGTTGCCTTATCTATCCCATGTGGCCTTGTCTTTGGAAATCCTTAGTGATTAAAAGGGAAAATCTCTTCTAATATTATCAAATCAAATTTTTTGCAGACCACCATCAACTCAAATGGTTGAAACATCTCCTGGTTAGAAATAGCCCTTTTTACCCTTGTGAGGACATATATGTGAAGTAGGTGTCAGCAGCAGCTTGGTCATGACAAGGTCTTGATTGGTTGTGTTACAAGAAAGGGAGTTTAGTAGCATTTTAGCCAAGAAAGGATTAAGGTGAATCTTACTGGGAGCAAAACTGGAGCGCTTAACACCAGATGGTACACAGTGGTACTGCAGAATCACACCTCATTTTCCTTCCCGAGAAGCCATGTGTACACAGGGAGGCTCATAGGCAGACTACAGCTTTCTAACTTTCTTTCTCTCCTCTGCCTCACTTTTTTTTTTTTTTTTTTTTTTTTTTTTTTTTTTGGTGGTGTAGGCATGCCTAGTTTCCATAAGACAACAAAGCTGAAGCCTGAAGCCACTTTGCTTAAAAACAACTGTAGTAATTCTTCTTTTCATCTATTTCTTAATGACCTGTTGACTAAACTCAGTAATTCTGGCAGAGTTCACAGATATGCTTCACACAAGCAAAGGAGAAATACTGATAGCGATGCTGCAGAGAGACAGGATTGCAGACATCAGTGACTGATGTCATGGCAAGCCAGGGCCTTTATGGCTATATGCCTGCTTTTTTCTCAGTTGTAGCAAGGGTCCCATTAGGGCCAGGGGTGTCTCTGGCTGGGAGAAGATGGGAGACTGCGGAGAGGAGGAAAATGGGACATAGCACAGCAAGCAATAAGATGACTTGGTTGAAACAGCAGTTTAACAACAAGGTAAAATATCCCCAAGGGGCCTGGCTCTGCTAAAGAACTGATGTTTGTAATGCAGTAGCAGCAATGTGTGGGATTTATCACAGGCAGTGATAAATAGCCTGTACAATCTGTGACCAAGAGCTCCTGGAAAAAAAAGGAACAGTTTTCTCATAGTAGTAAATCTTCCCTGCTGCTGCTCTCTCCATCACCACCCCTTCCTGTACTGCCAAGTACTCCCTCTTTAAACAGATACACATCTCTATCACAGGCTCAATTCCTGTCATCGACTTTATTTTTCTGTAATCATCATGCTATTGAAATCACACTCTCTGAGGCATGTAGTAAAAAGTATAAACAAAGTTCCATTCAAAATACATTTTACAACCAGATATGCATCCAGATGGCTTATAAATACAGACTTGAAAACAGGAATTTTTCACCCAATAGTGCCTTGCATTTTTGCCGTATGCAGCAGTTTTGCTGACACCGCTGGTACCTGTGGCTTTGGAAGACCCAATGTAGATATATGACAGACATCAGGAACCAGAGGGTAACCACCTCAGAGGGTTGAGCACTCTTTGGCCTGTCACTTTGCCTGCTGCTCCTCTGGTTCAGATGGCCGTATCAGACTCTAGCTCTTGCCTTCCTCTCCACTTGGATAATTTGGTACTCTCCCCCTTCCCCAGACATAAAGCTTTTAAAAATAAAGACCACTTTTTTTTTTAATATCAGTGTGGATCAAATTCACACAGATTTGAAATGTTATGACTACTTGAAGTCTCTCACCTCAAAGCCATACCTCTTTGCACACTCGGTGAAGTAAATTTTGCATCTGTTTTCCAGCAAATATACAGGAGTTACATGTTATACGTGTACGTCTGGTGATGATAGGGCTAAGTAAGTGAGCTGACACAGGAGCAACCTGAGCATGTAACTGAATTAATTGTAATGGTGAACTGCTGAGGTGGTTCTTCCCAACAGATAATCTAATACTCACCTTCCTTTTCTTTGGAGGTGGCTTCCCCAGCAAAGCCAGGAAATACTAGTGGGCAGCAGAGTGGTGGAGGAAATCTGTCATGGCCTGAAGGAGCCAGGGACATTGGTGACTGAGAGAACAAACCATAGCACAAGCTTCACAGTTGTAGCATACACAAATCCCAACAAGGTTTCTGGCCTCTTCTCTCTGTTAGGCTAATGTCAAGAAAGTCCAATACTGGAGAAAGAGATGAGGAAGTAAATAAAGCTTATTTCCAGGCTCAAGCCCTAGGCTATGGCAGAGCCTGAGGAGCACTGCCTCAGGATGGTTTGGAAGAAGAAAAAATGCTGCAAATGTGCTATGTGTGATACTGCAAACCAACTGATTAGAGCTTGATTTTGAAATGGCACTCAAAGATAGTCCTCCGCTTAAAGATTATTATTCTTATCTGTGTACAATGACACAGACATACATATATGCTATGCATACACATGGCCATAAGATACTGTTAGAAGGAACATGTAGGAAGCTTCCTAAACAAGTGAGGGTGTGTGTTTTGGTCTCTGCTCATGTCACCCATTCTGCTTATCTTTAGTTACCATGCTATTTGTATAGTTCACTACAAAGTGGTCATAATGGTTCCTCTATCTATTAAATATATATACGTTTCCAGTATAAGCAGCATGCAGAATTTAAGCATGTTCCAGTTATTAAATCTAATTGACCTGATAAATACAATTACTGATGCTTTTGATTTATGAAACAGCATAAATAACACAACAGAAATTCAGAAAAATGTGGATCAAGACACTTAGCAAATGTGCAGTCATGTATTGGGTTTTAATTAAAGCAAGAGGATGCTCTTTAGCATTGTTAAAGCAATGATTTTCCCTATGGACTGTTCAGCTTTAGTTGGATCATGAAACCATACAGCATGCTATGTATACCCAAAACTAGCTGGCTACTGAATAGGCTGCAAGGCATCTCCTTCCTGGATAGTGGGGACCCCTACCAGCTTACAGATCATTTGGTCTGTTTGGTCTCCCTTTGCACATCACAGGGGTTGGGATGCAGTGTAGTGGATCACAACCTTCCCCTCCTCAGAGTAGTCTGAGTCAATGATTCCTGATTGATGTCCCTTCCAACCTGGACAGCTAAATTAATTCTTCAGGTAGGAATTCCTATAACTGCAGCATCTGTTGCATATTGTAATTATCAGTGCAGAATTCATTTATTTTTCTCTTAACTTTTGAATTATTTATGAGACCAGTAAAAGCCTTAAGTTTGCAGGGAATCCTAATGTAAGCTTAACTTAGTCTTTCAACATTCCTTAAGGAACTGGAGCGATTACTTAAATATTAATATGGCATCTTATGCTTCCAGGTGTAGCACAGAGGAACACGTGTTGAATAAAGCAAGGATTTTCAAGTTTTGCCATGAGCTTTCTAGCTCTTTTCTCAAGCACTCAAAACTATCGTGACATCCTCATCCCTTCTTTTACTGTCTAAAAAGAATGGAAAACATCCAAAAAGGCCGAATTTTCTTTTTGCAGGCAGGGAACACATACCTTCAGCAACTGACTGCTCCATTATCAAGTTGAAGATGGAGCCAAAGTTTTGTAGCCAAAACTCTGAGCGTTAGTTGTGGAACAATTCAGGCATTGGCATTACTCTCTGAGGCAGTCTGTGATTAATTTGACTCTGCTCTTCCCTTGTAATCGGTGTCAGCACTGGAATGTGAAGGGTTTCAGTTAGATGTCCTTTGGGCAAGTTGAAAACTCAGCAAAGACAAATATGTTGCTGGAATCAGGACTGTGCATTGGAAAGCTTCAGGCTACTACTCCTTAAGCTATGCTACAAGATCAACGCAATAGCCTCCAAATAACGATTCCAGAAAGTAGTTGGGTTAAGAGTTGTTCAGTCAAGCTACTGAGAACTGTTAGGTCTATCTAGTACTTAGAAAATCTTTGACATTGTTGTAAAATTTTTAGTTGTCTTTATGCATTGAGAAGCCATCCTCGTAAGAGCAAATAATGCATCTGTCCACAGAAGAAACATTTGAGTCTGATGTTCATATYGTTATTTGCAAATCCTCCATCAAAACAAGTTTCTCTAGGTATTTAGAATTAATTGGTAAATTTAACATGCAATGAGACAAAACAATAGGTCTATCCCTGATATTTAAGGCACACCTTCTTCAATTAATCTTTTCATTTCATAGTTTTCTTTAGGTTGATAGTATTACATCTCCCTTTTTAGACCACCTGGGGCATTTTGGAAAGGCAGAACTTGTTCATAGACTGCCCACTCTGGCATGCTGAAGTGTCACTCCATACACTGACACAGTAAAAGGGGATATAATTTATAAATGCCTCCAGGGATGGGTGGAGAAGGCACCATCAGATATTTTTTACACAACTTGTCCTGGAAATTAACTATGGTGTATGGATAAGAAGAGGAATTCCGATAACAGGGAGGCAGAAGTAAGCAAAGTATCCAGCTTCCCTGATTTTCCAGACAGATTCATAGTTCCTCTGAGTCACTTCTGGAGCTAACCCAAAGACAACCAGTCACAGTGTTCTCGCATCAGTGTGTCCTCACCCTGCAGCCTTCCCTAGGGGTGTCCTTCCCTGAAACTGACTTGGACACAGTTGCCTTCACCATTTGTCCTGTAGCTGCCTTAACTATGCTGCTATTGCATTATCTATCCTATGTTCTACTAATTATGTTAAATCAGCTGTTTGCTAAATCTGTTCATGACAGTGCATGCCAGCAATTTTGTTGTGGTCTTACAAATAAACTAAGGCTTTACAATTATGCTGGGCCAAAAATACAGCTAGTCTTTCTCTTGCCACAGACAATGGTAAATCTATTTGTTTAGGGGTAGCAAAGCTATATTAAGGCCTTATCTTGGCTCAGTGGTCCCTGTTCCCCCACTTAAAGCCTGAGAGCCCTCCTACCTTTGTGTCTCTCTTAAAGTTCATATAATAATTGTTCCTCTACATTATCTCTTCCTCTGTATCAGTTGGTGAGAGTGGAGCTGGTGACAGATATAAGGCAAATTGTTAAAGGCTTCTGACCTACCTGGAAGTCAAATCCTTTCTATAGTTGTGACCTGGACTCTTAGGGGATAAATCGCAGAAACCAAAACTTTTAGTACCTTCATTGAATTTGTTGCAGAACTGAAGAAATATTAGCATCTTCATTTGCTTTGTTCAAAGACCTGTATTTGAATATAAATTGTGATAACTTGAGTAATTGCCTGAGCAGCTGAAGTTTTCTTTCTTAAAAATTTCTTGTAGTCCAGAGGTATCTGTGCATCTCAAAACTGACTTATAACTTGTGTGTGTGGAGAGTTAGTACATTATTAATTTGACAATATGACACTCTATTTGTATCCCCTTTAAAGATTAATGTCTAATCACATTTCTAGTGAAATAACAAAGAGACATTTGCAATATACAAAATTTTACTTTTAAGAGCCTTATGTACCATATGACATAGTATGAATCATTTAAAGTGGGATGAGTTTCTTCTTTCCTGAGTAAGTACTGATAAAGAATCAGACACAGATCTGCTACTCCCTAAGCTGTAACTACATAACTCTCTGATACCCATACTAGTTTCTTCATCACAATGCATTTCTGTCCCATTTTGTCCCCAGACGGAGGTTAAGGTGTATATTTCTGAGATGCAAGGGAAGAAGAGGGCTTCTCTTGTAACTCTTGAGCAAAATACAGTTTGAATGATTTTTGTTACAGAATGCTATCCTAATGATCTGACTTATAAATCAAAACAAGGCTTTGGAAGGTTTTCAAATCAGCCCTAATATTTACATGTGCAAATTCATCAGCCAAGGCTGGAAACACAATTAGATGACTAAGGTGTGCTTCTGCCTTAATGTATGTTCTATACGGAGCTGGGCACATGTCCAAGCCACTCATTTGTTTCTGTTGTTGTTATGCAGGCAAACAGCATATTTGCTATAAATTGCCATTGTTTGGGATTTGCTGAGTTGTGGCTAAGCACATCTACAAGAGAGTTATGATTCATCAGCTCTGTTTTGTTATGACTGGAAAGCAAGAGAAGGCTGCAGGAAGGCATGCTCAGGGTGCAGGACATCTGTCGCCATCACCTCTGCAGGACCTCTCAGCCTGACAGAACTCGCTGGTGTGTATCTTCCTCCCTTCACCCTACCCAAACTTGTGAGACCCACTGGCTTTCAGACCTGAAGTTACCTTCAAGTGATGTTCTTTATGTAGTTAGAATCCTGAAATGACGACGAAAAATAAACTGAATGGAAAACACCCTCCAGACAGTGTCACTCGGAGACAATACTTTAGCAACTAGTTTGCTGTACACAATCTTCCAGGACTCATATATTATTTTTTCATGTTCTCACTTAGGCTCTGGAATGAATGTGTTGCTGAGTTACAGTTGACAAAGACTCTTGTACGAAGCCAAACACAGTTTCTAAGAGCTTAGCTGATGTTTTGGCACCTACTAAAACGTATGGCATATAATATATAAGACATCTTGTTCCAATATGTATGTAATTAAAGATGTTTTGTTTTTTTTCTCTTTTTCACCCCTCAGTCTATTTAAAGAGATAAGATAAAGAACTGTAAGGTTTCCCCAAACTATCTGCTTTTTTACTTCCATTTGTCCAGAAACTGAAAATTGCCCATTTAGTTCTGCAAGGGCAGAAGCTTTAATTTAGCCATCTCATAACTTTCATTCTCTCTGAGTCACATGCTCAGCTAACACTACAACTTTCATGACTACCTCCCTCTTGTGGAATAACTGTAGACTTCTGAGGATATTTAATTCACTTGGGGAATGTAAGCTATAAAGGAGAATGGGCACATTAAAACTCAAACAACAAGCTCCAGATATTCTCTTCCTTCAACTAGAAGGTTTGGAGGTTTAATTAAATATTTTGATTTTTCCATTCAAAATGATTGTCTAGGGTTTTTTTTTCAGTAAGATTCTCTAGCCCTCCTACCCATTATCACAAAAAAACCCCCAAAACTTATTCTGGAAAATGTACCCTTTAAAATTATTTGATTAAAAAAAAACAAATAAAAAATAAAATCAATAGAAAAAACAGAAGACATAAAGAAGACTAAAATGTTAAACCTACCCTTACATATTTTGTTATTTAGGTATGGAACTGCACACATGCCTCAGATCTTTGTTGCTGTAATAAGGTATGTTTGATGGAAGTAGCCATTTTTTCAAAAGTAAGGAATCTGAGCTTTTTTTTTTTTTTTTTTTTTTCATTTCCTTGACAAAGTATTTTACCATAACTATGTTTTATTTGTACTTTCTTAAAATGTCTCCCTGTAATAATAATTTCTTCTTCCAGAAACTGGTGATTTCATAGTGTTAAGTACATATAATACCAGAAGGGCATGTGTTCTATTTGCACAGAAGACATTAACAGGGTATTGATCATTTAAAGGCACTTACTGCTAACTTAGCAATTACATTTGCTCCAGCATTACCAGCATGAGACCGCATACAGAATTGTTCACTACTTACACTACTTTGGTAGCAAAGGAAGTGACATGTGGGAACTGCAGAAAATCCAAAGCCATTGCAGTGGTGTTGACTCAAGTCCTCTAACACTCACCTTTCTAACTGTACTTCTGGATAACAGGAGTTTTTTGGTATTTTAGAAAAGAGATGAGCACCTTAATGCATTGGCTTTTGAATCTGAGCTATCTTAAAAAGGCTTTCCACTAGTGTTTTATTCAGCCATTTACCAGAGTCAAAATCTGACCTTTATGCTGTCAGTGATGCTGTAAAATCAACCACTGTTCCCATTTTATCAACACATCCTTTCTAAATAGGTCTCCACTAATGATTTCAACATCTCAATCATGTAAATCGTGCTACTGAATTTCAGTAGTACCAACTGTACAAATGTGTCATGTATAATGATTTCCTATTCCTCTGCATTCTTTCTTGAAATGTACACATTAGTACAAACATAGTTTATGTTCATATAAATTGTTCATTTTGCTAGTATTATTTTTGCTTTCAGTTGTTACGGTACTACTATTTTTCATTCAAAGATCTTAACGTCCAGCAATGCAAGGGAGTAGTTTTTGCTTGGAAAAGTCGCATGTGAATACAAAGTGATCAAAGTACCAACTGGTACTAATTATGTGAATATTCGAAATAATGTTTTCAGATTGCATTTTTAAGATCATACATTAGCTGGCATGAACTGTTAAGTAACAGTTTCTTTCTTGTACTGAGTAGCTTATCCACATGTAACAGTTCATTTAAAAATTGTGTGACATGCTTTTTATGTACACGTATATTTAGAAATAGAATTTCAACAGGTGATCTTGGCAGGTTCCTGTTATACAATGCCAGGAACTGTTGAAAGCTGGTAAATATATTTTGCAAACAAATTTAAAAAAGGATAGGTAAAACTACCTGAAGGAGAAGACAGGATAAGGCAGCAAATGAGACTATACTATACTGCTGGCACATTCTTTAAAGGCATATTTTTCAATTGGAAAACATGCTGTCAGTTGCTGATTCCATGTCAGTGTTTAAAGACACTAACTGTGTGTATGGTACTTGTCAAACTTCCTGCTCTACATCAACCAAACCTATTTCATCAGGTTTCCCAGCGAAATCCAAAGACAGTATCTGTGAAATTACGCAACAGATAGTAATTCTGCCTATTGCACCTGGAAGGAGAGAACACAAGCACATACTGATAGACCTGAGCAGCCGAGGTCTTTCAGTATGTGCTTTGATAATCAAAGCAAATACTCAGAGAAATAGTATATCATGCAATAAGTGACTACTACCAAGCTGTATCACACTCTGTTCAGGACAGTATTTTCCAACTGCTTAGCAAATCGATTTAAACACTTCAAAGCACAGACATAATAACAACTTGTTTTATAGACTTTTCTTCCCCATGAATAGTAACATGTCAATAGACCTAAAACCTTTAAAATCTTATTAATCCACATGGCAGGCCTCACGGAGCCAGCAGTCAACTGCTTGGCAACATATCATGATCCTGCTTTGGGAGAGCTCATACAGGGATGAGAAAGTCTTTGCCTCATTGCTTAAAATAGCAGTTGCCAAAGGACTTCTGTGGTGAGATTTCTGTCTGCTTGACAAGGAACTGTGATGGCCACATACACTGTCCTACTAACACAAGGACAATAAGTGCGAAGAGACGAAAGGGTCCTTCCGTCAGTCCTGCAAGTACTGAATTGCAGTAAGCAACACTGCTAATTTTGTACCATGGGTAAGGATTTTTCAAATGCCACCATTGTTGACCTACTTCTGTTGTGATGGGRGTCAGTGCAATACACACAGAAACTAGTTTTATGGCCAAGAAGCTAAACTTACAGAATTAGGAACCCACCCTTTTCCTAAGGCAGACATAGTTAAAACATAGCCATGAGTGAGTCATTCCTGGTCTTCCCCCAACTCGTTTTGTTTGCTATTACACCAGTGCAGACACTGAATCCTTATTCTACTTGACAGCCAGACTGTCAGTGCTTGGTTTTCAAATAATTCTAAATGGTATGGAACTGTGAATGAAAAACATCGAGCTTTATTTTAAGCTCAAGCATTTTATACTATTTTATGGGAAGAAGGTGYATAACTTTTTCCTCCAATTTTGCAGAAGTTTATATTGCTTGAGTGGGAACTGGTTGATTCGGCACATAGCTTCAAAAGCCAAAGCCAAAACGACTACTTCCATGCTTAAAACTGATGTGGATATAATACTATAGTATTTTCTACACGCAGAGATGGTTAAGAATTGGAGAAGCAGATCCTAGTTTGGCTAATCATTCCTCTCTTATTAACTACAGTTTCTTTTAAATGTTAGGTATCTTTAATTAAAAGTGAAAAAGAGAATGGTTCTTTCTGCTCCTATCTTAGCTTCTATAAGCAGCTGGTGGACTGTGTTTGAAAAGATTCATGTAATATTGCTCTTTGCCTATACAAAACTTGTATCTTACTAAGAATAATTTCTGTATCTCCATTATATACWCATGAGATCAAATTATGTATTAAAGAAAAAAGACAGTGTGAGGCCTCTCTACCACAACAGTCTTTACCATAGCATTTATACTGTACTCATGTGCACAGAAGCCTACTTTAAATTCTTTAGTGTAAGTCACCTGTTTCCTTAAATACATATTTAGTACTTTGCAAATGTAAATAAAGCTGCAGATCTTAATTATCTAGTCATGCTTTGCAAATGAATGGCAATTATGAGCCATATTTGAATAAATGAGAAATTATTTGTATGTATTGAGTCTGACTTGTTTTKGGGGGTCTGTTTGACAAGCTGTCATTTTAGCATAAGCAATACAGTCACTTAGGCATTATTAAGCAATATGTGGATTAACCTACATTCATTTAAGTGGGCTGTTAATACTAGACAGTTGCATTTTTAAATGCATTTTGTAAAATGCAAAACTTATGTAACTTGCCTACAACTATCCACCAGCTATTTCATGATATGACTGTTAGGCACCCCATATCTTCAAAGATCTTAGATTTAGTCAATTGGAAAGTTGTGAGCCAATTAACTTTTATGTTGTCCAGTCATTTAATCCTATAGAGATGGAAAACATTAATCCCTATGAGAAAGGGTGAAAGGAGTTTGGATGAAGTGCCTTTCTGAAACCGGACCTGACCCAAGGGGTCCAACCTCTCTTTGCAGTTATCCCTTCTCTTAATGATAGTCATCTCTTCTCTTATTGATAAGCATACACATAGTGCTACTGACTTCAACATAGTGTTTTTTAACKCAGCAGAGGAACACATAAGCTTTAAAAAGATGTTGAAGTGCCCAGTTACATCTTTGACTAGAGCCTAATTAACTGCAATATTAACTGATGAAGGATATATGACTCCCCACAGATTTAAGAAAACTGGGCACTGCATGCACATGCACACACAGACACACACACACACTCTGCACCAGTTAAAAAAAAATAGACACCTGAATAGTAGAAATACTGTAGCCTGGTTCCCAGTATGTTTCATATGTATTTTCTGTTTGATAATAAAAGCACATTTTTTTAGCCTTTTCCTTTGGAAGAAGTGATAAGAGTATTAACTCGTTCTTCCTTTTCTACGCAGCCATGTTTTCATAGATCTTAAAGAAACTGATATTGTTGAGACCTCTGTCATTGTTGGATTGGATTAATATTGGTCATTAACGCCGAAAGTTAATGAAAGGGGATGAGAAGAGAGGGTAAAGAGAGACACAAAGATAGAACCATGTGCCTTATCATTTTCTTATTTTCATCCCAGAACAACAGACTGCAGAAAACCAGAGCCTTATGGCAAGAACACTTTGTTTGCTTTCTTTTCAGTTTCTTACTGACTTTGAGAGACAAATAGATAGTTCACTTGAATATCAGCTGAAAAATAGATTAGATGATCAGGCAAAAGTCGGTAGATGTAGTAGCTATGTAATCTAATTTGTTCTTTGAGATTTTTTTATTTTTCACTGTCATTATCTTCTGCGTTTCATATAAAAAAACATTATCTTGAGGCTAACTTCACTTAAAAGTAATGTATATCTATGATACAGCTCTTAATAATAGCAAAGATAAAGGAGCACTTACGGCTGGCCTTCAGGTGGGATTAAAGTTACTCTGTTCCCACTGAGTCAGAAGGTCTTTGCCAAGAACTTTTGAATTCCCCCACGTCCCTCCTGCCAATTTCTTTTAACAAGCACCTTTTTCTTAACAATAGAAGGATGTACATTCAGATCATCAATACGTACACTCACACTGCATGGGATAGCACTGTGTCACACCACCTGCCTACACATCAGTTTCTGTTTATTTTGTTATTCTGCCAACTCTTCTTTATTCTCAGAGTCAACTTTCCTTATAATCTAAATGAGTCATGGGATCATGCAATCAGTTGTAGTGTGAGCAGTTCTCCTACATACTAGTTGAAAGTGGGTTCCTCAGAAGCACCTCCAAAGGCAATGACTTTAAGCACTTTCCAAATAAGACATTGAGAATTATTTCTTTAAATAGCTCTTCCTTTAGCAAAGTATCCCAGCTCCATTTTGTATCCTCCAGCAATAATTTTGTCTTCTAGTTCCTAGCTATGCCCATGAACTGTGGTATATCCTGATTCAACCATGCCAAGAAAAACTCTTTAACCACGTGATCTCTCAGACTGTACATCTCTTAATTTTCCACAAATCTAAACCACAGGCCGACTATGCAGATCCCTGTAGGGGCTTGCAGTATGTCTATGCAATACATTGTTTCCTCTAGCTCTACTTTTTTTTTTTTTTTTTTTTTTTTTTTTGTGGCAGAATTATCAAGATACAAAGCTCCTTTATGGCTGCAAGGCTTTATACCACTAATAGCTTTTGACAGTTTGTGAAAGCTTGCTTAACTCAAATAATTTTGATAATGCATGCTAGTAACAAGACAAACCAGTTATCCCAGCATAACACTTCCTGGCTAGTCATCAAAAGATTTATACTAATTGCTTAGGAGAAAAAAAAAAAGATGATACTGTTACTGTGTTTTTAAATTATTTTTTTTTAAGTTTTAAATAAATTTATAATTCAGAAAACAGGAAAGATGACAATTTTTAAAAGAGTAATGCTGATTGCACAGTGATCACAAAGTGCATCAGTTCCTTCAAGTGCCTAAAATTGTTACTATTTCACTTAACAGACACATATTAATTCTGGACATGATCATGTTTTCCTCCTGTATTCTCTGCTTTCCACAACTGTCTGAGAATTCTCTGAAGTCATTAAAATTGGAATGTATTCTTAAGCATTGTTCTTAAGCACTGAGGAAAGCTGGGGACAAAGTCCTTTTTCTGAACTGAGAGCAGCACAGATGGTTGAGCTGTTAGGAATGTGGGGAGACAATGGATAGTAGCATCAAGATAATTTCTTAACACAAGTGAGCTCAAAACTAGCATTTGGACTACTATCGCTTACTGTTTCTTGAGGAAGTTTGGTAGATTTAACTTAATTTGTGGTTCAGTGAAAGAAATACGTAGTTGGGAGTCAGGAGACCTGGATTCTGTTTCAGTATTTTCATAGCTTGAGTAGCTTAGGTCATTTTTCTTTCTACCTCATTTCCTCTTTACCTGTTTAGATCTGAGTAAACAGTACAAATTCTTTAAGCAGAGACTTTCGTTATATATGGAGTTATATGCACTTTATATGCAGCACTGTCATCACAGTTAATAGCACTTCTGCTGTCTACATTACAGATTTTCCCTTGTACAAGCACTTTGATGGCTACTGCCAGATAGTAACAGAAAAAAGCACAATAATGCTGTTAATCATATTCTGTTTATTACAGATATGAAAAACAATAGTACAAAACATTGATCCCAAGTATTTCCAGAGAGAACTGTGATTTTTACCTTAGAGCTCTTTCTTAAATCTTTGCRCTCGGATACGAATAGTGAAGTTCACCTCTGTACTGCAAATTAGGTGTACTTTTCTTCACAGACAAAATTTTAGCCTCTGAAACCTCTTTCTACCATATAAGCTTTTGATGAAGATTCTCTGTTATGAACTAATGTTTTTTTCCTGTTACTCGGTCTAAGGGATGACTGGGTGGAGATTTCTGGGGATGCACCACTGTATTCCCTTCACAGGTGCGATGCAGAGAATTGTGCTGGAAAGGGTTTCTGAGAAATGCTCTCCCTTCTCTATGCAGACACAAAGAAGTGCTCTGTGGGATTACACTGCATTCACTCCTTACCTTTACCAAAAGACCCACTTGGCAGCAGAGACAAGATAGAATTTACTTAGCTAGCTCTTGATGACACATCTCTTGGTGTCTCATTCTGAGGTGCACAACTCTTCCCCGTGTATCTGATCACCAAGTTAGAGACGGAGTTTCAGCTGAGGTCTTTGTCATTTCAACAGTAGGCCTCTTTCTTTATCAAGCCTTTAGTCTATCATCTGTAAATATTTTTTCTTATCTTGCCTGGGTTTCGTCAGAAGAAATACTTTTAAAATATTGCATATTTTTCAGCTATAGTAAGATAAATGCCATATACATAATGGGTATCAGCAGACATGAACCCTTTGTTAGGAGCACTGTTGCTTTACTAACTTGGAATGTCCCTGGATTTGGCAGTTTTGTTTTGCTCCTCCTACTATGAGCAGCAAAAACTACTAAAATACTAACTTAGTATTTTAGTATTAACTAAAATTAACTAAAATACTAAATGTAAATTTCTAAATACTTCTTATCTTCACTTTCAGTATTTTACAGTAGTTACTGAATTAAAATTCTTTTTAAATTGTCACCTTCCTAGCTCAAGCATCTGTTTTATTATATTGGAAGATGGCAATTTAAAAGAGACACATAAAAAACCCATTGTCAGGTAACATGCATGGACCTAATTTTTAATAGCTATTTAGAGTTGGATAATGAGTTAGGAGATTATATATACACCAGGGCTTAACTGGTCTAGCCACATTAGCAAAGAAATACCTCATACAAGTGAAAAGGAATTATTTTCCTACTAGAATTAAATCACACTGCAGAAGGACGTAAGCTGTACTTGCGAAGAACTCACATGAAAGTTTGATGTGAGTTTTATCTGGCATGGCATGGCCAGATGTTGGTTAGAAGTACTAACAAATTTCTAAAAGAAGCCATAACTACTCCTTTTTTCACCTCTACAGAGGACCTACTGGGCCAGGGGTCTAACCATACAGAAATAAAAAGTACTGTGGGCCTACATAAAGGGAGCAGGTAGAGACAAGAATTAAGTGAATGTTTGGCCCCACTCCCACTACTCGCTGGCCAGAGTTTGTAGCACAGCAAGGCTGTGTGGGATGAACATGTAGTAGTTGACTGACTCATTGCGCCAACACTAAGCATCTGTATCCCTGCAGCAATGAAGCAAGGCAGTGTGAGYCAGCCACAGCTCTGAGTCATGATGCCTCCATGGCTTCATCCCCTGGTGGGGCAGTTTACAATCAGCATCTGCTGGGGGATAGCACCTACCTATCTTCTAGTCATAGAAGTCATACCGAAGTTCTGTCTGAGCAGAGCCAAAGAAAACACAGGAAGATGCAAATCACACCTACGTGTAAACTCAGTCCGTCTCGGGTCCAAATAACTCCACCTCAACACTAATCAATGGAAAAATTATGTCTGTCATTTTCATTCTTCCCCTTCCAATTTTCACACGATGCATGTAAAGCTAAAGTTAAAGCATCAGTTAAAATATCAGAAGTAAAAACATGTTGTAAATCAGGACTAAGCAAATTCCAGAAGAGTCCTATGGACACACAGCTCATGCTATAGCTAACTAGATTAATTTTATAAGCATTTTTATGAACGGGTGATATGGATGCTTTGCCTTTCTAGGCTGTGGAATATTAAGCTCATTAGGCTATCTAGTGTTCAAGGAGCACAGAACAACTTCAAAGTGGGTCAAGTTAGTTTCTTCATGATTTCTGCTAGAGAAAAATATGCTAGGGAAGAGATTTCCTGGCACTTCTGATTTGATAAAACAGTAACYTGAAGATACTTGCAAATGAGGGAAAAGTCAACTGGTCATTTTACAAACAGATGGAGCAGTAAAAACTGTTAAAAGTCTCACAGCAGAGTTGGTTGTCCTCGTTTAAGCTGCTGATGAAGGCTGCTTGAACTTACCTGGTTAGCCTTTTACTGGCATATTTTGGGAGGGTTCTGGGACATTTCCATACTTGGTGCGGAGGGGGAGGGGGCAATGAACAATGAACTCTAGGCAGTGGATAGTAACAAAGAGTTGGAAACTAAACTTTTCAAATATTCCTGACCAGGATGTTTAGATGCTTCCACACAGCAGCCTTGAAGCTATTTGGACTTAAAGTCATTAGTCCTAACACCAAATACCTCATCTCATTTTTCTTTGAAGTCAGCTGAAATTTTTAATGATCACCTTGAGGACTGGGTCCAGCAAACTGTTTCCAGTATGCAGGGGAAAGCAGGTAATTTACATGTACTGTACAAGAACAAGCCTGTTCGTAATGCAGTGTATAGTGAATATGGGCTTCCTCTTTGTCTCAAGTCATTGTAGCTATAGAAGCATACAAAAAATGCTCTCCCTTTGACATGTGTGCAATCCACCATTGCTGTTGAAATAAACTGTGTGAATCTGTGGGACAGAAACAGCAAAGTCTACAAACAGTACAGCATAATGGGAACTCTTGACATGGAGATCTATGTCAATGAATATTGAAGGTAAATTTGCCTTGATTGAGTCTTTATTTTCCTCTCTCTTTAATGTGAATGTTTTTTTCCTTTGAAGTAGCTTTAGCAAGAGCAATTCAAAGTTTGGCTATGTGTACATAGCACTATTATTTCTTCACAGCAATTTTTGTTATAATGAAAAATAATAAGACCTTTTGCCTTGATACAGTGCTTTTCATCTTCAAAGCATTTTCAAAACACTATCTAGCTAACCTGAACACCCCTTTAAAGTAGTTATGGTTGATTATCATTATGATTATCACTATATAGAGGGGACAGATTTTAAATTACTTAAATCCACAAAAGAACTTGATGAAGGGGAATTAAAACTCAGGAGTCCCTCTGTCCTCATTCTCTGACCGCAACATAGTCAAAGCTTCTTCCTAGCTAGGTTTACACTGTGAAGAATTATCTTCTTACACATATACTAATTTTGTTTTCTGTAGATATTTAACTAAACAATATACCTATGTGTAGTTTAGGTACTTATTACACAAACAGGAATGTTACACATTGATTTGGCTAGGATTACACACATCTACCACGCACAGCCAGATCTGTTCAGTAGTTGCAGGGACCTCACACGGCCAGACCTTGTAGTCAATACTTCTAAGAAGGCCAGTTTTCAGTTATTTGCTACATATGGACTCTCTTGAGGCATGAAAATGCCACTTGCATTTAACACTCTGAAGAGCTTTAACCTGCAAATATAAATAATTTCTTTTAATCTCTAGGTTCCTCTGTACTTTTGAGTGGTGTAAAGTATGTGGTCCTTTCACGTTATTATAACTTAAGCCATGGAAGAACTGCCCATGAACCACAACCACCTGAAATACTCAGGAAATGAAGCAGAGAGACTCAAAATCATTGTTAATTTTCCTCCTTTTTGTTAACCTGAAATGAAACTTCATTGGATGACTTTTATTCAGATAAATAGATATACATTCCATCATTTACAACATGAAGTACAAAGTATACCCTCTGGAAAAGTACAAAGCTATAATTTTATTTCAAGAGGTTCTGTGATGTCATAAATGAAACTGTAATCTGAAATTACAATCTCTCTAGTAATCCTGTAAGTAGTGTCATGTTAAGAACGTATGTTCATCCTGAAATCAAAACTACTTCTTTTTGATTGCTTGCTTCCAGTTTCACATGATTATTGGAGAAAGCTGATTATTCTTCAAAGCACAGATATGTGATAGCTGAAACAGCCYATAGCGATGAACACCTGATTAAGAACTTCTACATTACAGTTTACTGATGAACTGTCACTGAACTTAATTCCACATTTTAGTTCTATGCCAAGATTTTAATTTTAAATTTAGTTCTATGCCAAAACTTACTTAATGAAAGCATATTGTCACCAGAAAAGAAAGCATTTTAAAATATTTATTTCACAAAGCAGGATTTCTTACCTGTAACAGAATACTTAGATCCTTTCAAAGGGTTAAATGCATTTATGGTTTCAACTAGGTTATCAGCTAGTATGGATGATAGAACTTCACTGGCTGCTAGTTTACAGTCATTTGATTTCAACAAGAAATGCAAAATTTCTTATTGATACAGGTTTTTATTACTGGTTCTGTTTACTGCTAATATGCATGGTATTAAACTTGAAAAAGTACTTAGCTTGTCTGCAAGAATTCAGCGTCTCAACTCCTTTTCCTAGTTCTGAATACGAACGTGGTTCTGAATGGACCAGTCTGTCTGGACTGTGCCAAAACAGTGGTTCAGAAAAGGCATCTTCTAAAACTGCATGTAGTAAAGCTTCCTTTGAATTTCCAGCTCAAAATTTCTCAGTCTGAAGTATTTACATCATTACTAATTCACAGTGAGGAGCGTCTTCTGATCACTGTTCTGTGTTCTGATTTACACAGGAAATACACAAAGCCAGGGTACTACATCCATTAAAAAAATATAGTACAGAGAGTTTATATGCACAAAGTTAGAAAGCTGATATCTCTTTTGACAGCTATAGAACAAAACTCCTATACAGACATCCTGTGCAGAAACAGCTAGCATAAATTGAAAGTGGGATTAAAAAGAGACTCTTACTTAATCATCCCTGAGAGTCAGAGTAGTCAATATTTTCAGAGTGTTTAAAGAAGGTGAGCTCTCACCTTCAAAGAGGAAAAGCAAAAAACAAACCAAAAAAGCAGATAGACTGCTTACATATACCTGGTTGTACTAGAAAATGAATACTGCAACACAACTAATATAGTTTTTTGTAAGCAATTCAACAGAACTTTTCACTTTATGTGGTTGTTCTAAGGCATCAGCTTGCAGTGTTATTTAGCAGCATGCTGTGTTGTCAAATTGAAGGGCTTTGAGGGGAAGGCAGGAGTGTCTCTCCGGGAATACAGTAGGTGGTCTGGCTGAAATATGAACAAGCTAAAACTTAGCTCTTAAACAGCCAAAGCTGGCGATTAGGATCTTTAGCAGATACTTAAACATTTGAGAAGATAATTTATTTTTATTATACAGTGACATTTGTTGAAAACCCGCCTATGGAATTGTAAAATAGCTTAGAAAAATATTTATGTTCTACCAGACGCAGATCACTGTGTGAACATCCAGTGACAGCTTCATGAAAGCAATACCAAGAAGAAAACGGATAGGCATCCTGGCCCTGATTTCAAGAAATATTTAAATACAGTAGTATTCTCATTGACTTCAATAAAAGTGCTTTCAAGATGAAAGCTTTTAAAAATATGTTAAACTTTGTACTCAGAATTTCTCAGTTTATGGAATAGACGATAGTTACGTTTCAAAATACTCTGCATAGGTTCTAATATGCTATTTGGAAAGTGTAGAATAGCACTCTGATAATAATGYTGCTAATTACAACAAAACTCAGAAACAATAGGGTAGCAGTATCTGTACTTGGAGAGGAGATACCCTTAAAAAAAAGAAAAAAAAAAAGTCTTCTTATACGTTCTGATCCAAATTCACAATAAAAGAGATCATCCCAAGAGATCATTTCTGCATCTTATTTTCCTAAGTATCCGCTATAGAATTGCATGTTTGCACTTGTTTTTAGCGCCTATATGCTTATCCAGCCCACGCAATTCAGTGTTTGTACAGAACGAAAAACTAACACTGCATGGAGATTTGGGGACTGCTACAGCTCCGCCCAGAGCTGTATTTCTTCTCCAGCGTTGAAGCCTCGTCTCTGCTGTCCTCCTGCGCTGCCTGAAGTACCCCACGGGCGCGGACACGGCTGCCGCGGCGAAGTCACAGGCGCAGAGACGCGGGAACGAGCGCGCCCCCGGCGCCGCGCTCCCTCTCCGGCCGCCAGCCCGCCCTGAGCGCTCACACGCCGCCACC